>NW_027187361.1:1753461-1851110 GCF_028583685.1 Petaurus breviceps papuanus
AGAGAGAGAGAGAGAGAGAGAGAGAGAGAGAGAGAGAGATTCCAGCAAATAGTTGAAGTAGTTGGGATAAGAATGTAGACACTGGTAGGCTGAGCATTGGAGTGGTATGGTATCCGTGAGGTTAATGCCAGAGCTCTACATCCTCCAACTGTTTACAATATTAACAGCCAAAATGGCTCTGTAGAAGGCATTAAGGCAAAAGTGACTGAACTACTGTTGTATGCTGATATTCCATTCAGGAAAATCTGTGTCAACAGTAAAGTGGTCACTTTCCCCCTTCCCAATGTCTTCTTGTTTTCTGAGATTGAAAAAATGCATTTTTAAAATTATCTTATTCTTTAAGTTTCTTTATAATTCCTGACTTAATTAGTGCTTTAATAGCAGCTTACTCTAGATAAAAAAGATTATCAATCATAACTTCTTTTGATTTGTGTTTCATTATTGGTGAATAGTGGGTTGTAAAAAATGAAAACAGTGACTAGTCTTGGTATACATGCTAGAATGAATCATCTATAAATCTGGATACTGACTGGGTGCTCAGGAGCATCATGAGATGAAATGATATCGATTTAATTGTCATAAATTTCTCCAAGTAGGTAAAGCTTGATCCGGGGCTTTTGACCTCAAGTGAAAGCAGTTTAGCTGCTCTTGCTAGCTGGTAGGAGCTAGGTTGGCAAGTCATTCTTCCTTCTCCATCGCTTCCCTGCTGTCTTACATTAACAGAAAAATCTTGTTGTAGGAGCGTGATCAAGAGCGATGACTAGAGAGTAGGTCATGCCAGGGAGGAGGATGGAGACAGTACAAGGGCTACATGAGGATTAAGATGAAGTAGGTTATTAAAGAAGACAAGGTTTTAAGAAGTTGTTAAACTCTAGAAGCTTGACTGGTCAATAAGTTAGAACAGCCCCGGAATAGCTGCTGACTGCTTGTAAACAATGGCTATGGACAGAGTCATGTAGCCTGCACAAATGGAGAGAGAATGACTCATTTTAATTAAAGACTTCTTACAGCCTCTGAGCCAAAGAGTCAGAGCTGCAGTGAAAGACCCTATAAAGAATTGGCTCACCAATGGATTGTGTGGGTATTTATCTTGGAAAGTGACACAGTGGTTCAAATAAACAATAATACTGTTAGCAACTTTATACACACGCACACAAGGTATTTATATATAAATGCATGCAGATATGTAAAAAAATAGCCAGAATGTTTTTGCATATGGTTCAATGAGTACATATTAGTAGATTATATTGATTCATTATTATAAATTACCATTATGGAAACTAGAGCAAAATGCTTTACAAACTCTTTAATATACTCTTAATGCTGGTTATTCTATATCATTCCTTTCATTGAAAAAAAATTAAATATATTTGTCTGGGAGATTTTGCAATATTTCCACTTAATTGAGCATTTTTATTACCCTTTCATTAAAGAATTGGCTTGAAAAGGGTAGCACATATTGAGGTCAATGAGGTGTAATAAAGTTCTAAAATATAATAATCACTGCTGCTTTGGGGAAGATATATCAAAATTTTCATTTTTTTTCTATAAAATAGGCTATTATAAAACAGGTTCCAATGTAGGTAAGGTGCTGCATAGTGTTCAACTTATGAGATGATAATTTACTTTTAAGATCATTTTACTAATATGTAATAGGTGAGAGCAAGGTAAAGGAATTAGGAGATGAGACTGCTGATGGATAAATGACAGAAAATAAAAATAATTTAGGTCTGTGAATAGCACAAGTATCTCAGGTACAAAAAAACCTGTTATTTTATATAGAATATATGAAATGGTCACTTTTACATTTTTACTACTGTAATCCATAACATAGCACCAACTTTCTGGGCCAGTTTCAATCTTAAGGGCTTCACTCTAAAATAATCTCTTTTTGGCTCCTCTCTACACACAGGGTTTCCTCTGGGAAATTCAGAACCTGGCCGATGCCTAGATCTCCAAAGCAAAAAGAAAAGTTCCCATGTGAGCCTTCCGGCAAAGACTACATCAACTATAGCACAGGGTTTATTAACACTGACCCAAAAAAAGCTAAAAGATGAACCTAAGCCCATAAATGGTCAAACTAATTCTCCCTCTCTGTCTCTGGTTGTCTTCCATATTTTAGAGACCTATTCAGTCTTTCAGACTCGAGGTGTGTGAATTAGTTGGGATAAACATTACAATTTTGATATGGCTTCATTTTGTGACAGCAGTTATCACCTCTGTGTGTTACTACTGATACTTGCTGACTCAGAAAATCTTTCCTTGACTAGATAAAACTTGATTGAGCTGATTTCCTTGTAGACAATTTCCTATGGATTGAAAGCTGGACTTTTGTTTTTTGGCCATTCATAGCTTTCTTTTATTATCTTTTGTTGTGGTTTAATGCAGTGGATTTTTTCAAATGTCTTTACACATTTATGTTCATCACCTGACCATATTTTAGTCACTATAATATCTTGTCTCCAAATTTAAAACAATAGCATGTTGTTTTCTAGAACGTATCAAGTAAGGCTTTTTTAAGGTGTTATTTTCTTCAGTATTTTCTGGGGTCTCCTTTAGCAAGCTGTTGACTCATTTTTCATGATTTTTTTGCATCATTCTCATTTCTCTTCCCAATTTTTCCTCTTCCTCTCTTATTTGATTTTCAAAATTCTTTTTGAGCTCTTCCATGGCCTGTGACCAATTCATATTTTTCTTGGAGACTTTTGATGTAGGAGCTTTGACTTTGTTGTGTTCTTTTGATTGTATGTTTTGACTTTCTTTGTCACCAAAGTAAGATTCTATAGTCTGGCTTTTTTTTTATGCTGTTTACTCATCTTTCCAGCCAAATACTTGACTTTCTAATTCCCTGTCAAGGCAGGACTCTGCTTCCAGTGGGGGTGGGGGTGGGTTTACTGCTCATGCTTCTGGGCTTTTGTTTCAACCTCTGGATCCCCCCACTGTCTGTGGGCCCAGAGCTCTGGAAGCAGCAGCTACTGCTGCTGTTGCTGCTGCTGCCACTGCTATCTCTACCTCCACCACCCCGGGGCTGGGGCCAGATTGCTTGTCCTCTATCACCCAGGTCCCACAGAGGTCCCTCACTGACCTTCCACACTGTTCTTGGGGTTTGTGGGTTGGGAAGTCTGAAAATTGCAAAAGCTGCCAGCGATTCAGGCCTTGAGGCCTCCTCAAGCCCTGTCTGTGCCCAGCACAGTCCGTGCCAGCCTTCGCTCGCTCCCACCCAGGTGTGATATACTCTTACTGTCAGTCTTCCAGGCTGTCTTGGACCAGAAGTGTGTTTCACTGTCATTTGGTGGATTCTGAAGCTCTAGAATTTGTTTATAGTCATTTTTTACAGGTATTTGAAGGTATTTGGGGCCAAGCTCAAGCAAATCTCTGCTTTTACTTTGCCATCTTGGCTCTCAAGGCCTTTTTTATGTACAAAATCAAATAATGACTAATGATTCTCAACCTCATATGATAGAGAGTTCAACTACTTATGAGAGGTGCCAAAAATAAGTACTCAAAATTCTAGGGAATAAAGATTACCAGTGCTTAGGGGGGTTCTTTTTCATGATCATATATTGAATATTTGATTCATTTCATAGATAACATTTAGTCTAGCAGATAAGAATTCTCTGTCCTAAAGAGAAAATAGCCAAAGAAATAGTATTAGAGAAATGTCAGTGCTTGTAGGTATAAACGTAAATGAATCAAGAAGGAAAAATAATAGGTCTTTTAAAAATATACTTCATTGACTATTAGGGATATTGCTATGGCTCTTGGTTTGGGGAAAGCAAGCAATTCAATTAAAGGATCATTCAAGCTCATACTGAAACAAGATCAGTCTCCATGAAGCACAAAGGAAAGGAAAGTTGAAAATAGGACAAAAAGCCAAGTAGAGACAAATTATTATTGCCCAACAGCCCTCATAACACAGACAAGGACCTTTAGAAAGATCTGGAATCTTAAGGGGTGGTTGCTGACTTTTCTTCAGTGTGATATAAGCTATTTGAATTTGGAAGAATGGTAAAACTTCTACCACTCAAAAAACCCCACTTGCTATCAGTGGCTATGAAGAAAAAAAATGCTTGTCATGGGCAAAACAGTACCAATAATGGAATATTGAACATCGGTAAAGGCTTATTTGTAATGATGTTGTTTTTTTTTAATTCAATGCTTAACAAAACCATTTTTGTAAGAAGTCCAGGTCAGCTTGTAAGATTTGGGCATCTTTATCACATGGAAAAATTTCCATACTTTTTTTTTTTTTTGCTTTTTGGAGGGCAATTGGGGTTGTGACTTGCCCAAGGTCACATGCTAATTTTTGTGTTAAGTGCCTGAGGCCGGATTTGAACTCAGGTCCTCCTGACTCCAGGACCGGTGCTCAATTTCCATACTTTTAACAGTCCTGGAAGTCTTTTCTTCAATGAAGGGATGCAGAATCATTGATATATCAAGGACATTTTTTCTGAATAACAGAAATTTCCAAATGGCAATAGACTAATCTAGCATGATCCTGTGCCATGTTACTTCACAATAGTTTAGCAAATACATCCAAGAAATATAGGTAATTATAATTAAATATGCTTCAATGGTCTGGGAACTAGCCTTGCTTAAAACCCACTAAAAATATGGGCTAGCAGGAGAACATTGTACACAGTAACAATCATATTGTGCGATGACTGACTTTGATGGACAACTCTTTTCAGCATTGCAAGGATCTAAGACAACTCCAAAAGACTCATGAAGGAAAATGCCGTCCACATCCAGAGAAAGAACTTTGGAGTCTGAATGTGGATAGAAGCATACTGTTTGCTCTTCTTTTCTTTTGTTGGGTTTTTTTGTTTGTTTCTTCTTTCTCGTGGTTCCCTCCCATTAGTTTCAATTCTTGGTTACATCATGACCAATGTGCAAATATGTTTAATATGAATGAATAAGCAGAGGTCATATTAGACTGCATGCTGTTTTGGGGAAGGGGTAGGGGAAGGAGGCAGTGGAAATTTTTGAAACTCAAAATCTTATGGTAGTAAACGTTGAAAACTAAAAATAAGTTAATTAATTAATTAAAAAATAAAAATGTTAAAATTAAAAAAAAAAGCTGTATGTTACAATAATGGTGAGATTTGAAAAATGGACTATTCATCAAAGACATATTTAATATCCAGTATTTTTAAAAAAGATTCTTCATGATGAAGAATTAACGAATACTGTCAAAATCTTGTGAACTCAATGCCAAATTATGTTAAAGTGATTGTAGCAAAAGGACATATTGTATGTTAAAAGTTTTCTAAAGAAGTAAAAATTGGTAAGGCTTTTAAGTTGGTAAATTTATTTGATTCTGTCCCAGTTAATTTGTACATCAATGTACTACCCAAGTTGACCTTACCCAGAATGGAAAAATATTTGAGGTGGGTAGGGAGTAAAGAAAACCTAATCTCTATTGGTCCCCAAATACTCCAGGGGCATATAGGGTCCTCCAGACAGATAATACCTTGCTAATGTTAAGCTTCTACTCATTTTCAACAAGTAGAAACAAAGTGGGAGTTGCAAGTGATTCAGCTACTGTTTACCCAGAACTGCACAGTACATATGCAAGGTAAAAGTTTGCTACTCTATGCAGAGACATTGGCTCTTACTGCTCCTTTGCTCCAAATCCCATTTGGTCTAAGAACTCAGAATTATCTGGGAAGTCCTCCTGTGCATTCACAAGCAGTTTTGTCATTTCCATTGCTCTGCTGCTGTCTCTGGAGCCCCGCTGTTCCTCCTCTCCTGAGCCCATGTGGTTCTCTGATGTGCATAGTTCCATAGAAGGGCCACCTGGTTATGCTGGCTTCCTTCCAGGGAACTGTACATCACACCCTTTTCCCTTAGTCCATTTCAGCTCCTTTTCTCATATTGGAAGTCCAAGGTTTTAGCTCAGATATTAACTTCTTCAAGCAATGAGGTGTTAAATGGGTGATAATTATCAGTGAGCTTTATCATTGAAGTGGGAGGTTACCTCAATGATAGCCAGGAGAAGGGGGGTTCAAAAGAGTTTGAGGTGAGGTAATGACAAGTTCACACCTTTTCAAAGAGAAATGCCAATGCTAGAATGAAGGTATCAATAACAAGGAGTTAACCTTGTTAAGGGAATTTCACTTCTTTAACATAATAAAAGGGGAATCCAGGAGGGCTTCTACAGGTTTCTCCTGGGTTGACAGCACACATTTCATTTTGCAATTTTTTTTTTATCAAAAGGTTCTTTGTTTTATGGGGGAGTCAGAAATTAAATTCTTGTGAAATGGTTTTATCTGTATAGGGAAATACCATTTTATAGCAAAACTGTGTCCATTTAAAGCTATGCTTCAATTTTTCACTGTTTAAGCTCAATAAATCTGAGTTCCAAGTCTCCAGATCTGTAATGGCCATTTCAGAATGTGAACAGTGATTTCCAATTGAATAGAGACTAGGTAAGAGGCCAACTGTACAAAAAATTCAGTCTTTGAACAATTTTCCTGGTCTTCTGAGATTCACTGAAAGAGGATTTCACAGCCCTAGGAATGATATCATTTACATTATGCAGTTCAAAAAATGCAACTATAGAGTTTTCCCATGTGATGTACTTTTCAGGCAGAGATTATTGAATTTCCATAGATAATTTATTTTCGTCCAGTAACAAAATCAAGCACTTAACATGGGTGAAGTTAGAAAAGCTCTCAACTACCACTCCTGGAAATATTATTCCTTATGTCTGCAGGGAAAAAATAATAAATCAATCCTGGCATCTGTTTGTATTGAGTTTGAATGGGTGGTGTGTGCCATCTCTGCATGTCATCATTCCATTTGCAAACTTTCGTTTTAAAAGGTTTCTGTCTTCTTGAGGCTGCAAGTCCTATCTCCTCTCTGAGATCTGATTCTTCCCATCTCTTGTTTCTTCTGCTCAGTGCTGTCCCCTAGAAGAGTGTAGTGCACAGAGTCATTCTTAGGATGGGAGTGGGACCAATTACATTGTATGCTGCTCCACTCCTCCAAACTGTAGAGTACAGAAAGAGACCAGATTGGAAATAGTTGCTGGGGGGACAATGTAGACCACCAGCCTTTTCATTCTTTTTTGACCACTTTAACCTTATAATTTGCATAGGACAAAGGAGTATGATGGGCTAGATTAAAAAATTAAACTTTCCAGCTTCCGATGCTTACTATCTGTGTGACTTCAGGCTGGAAAATTTGATTTTTTTACCTAACCCATCATACTTCTTTGTCCTATGCAAATTACATGTCTCTCTGAGACTTAGTTTTCTCATCTGTAAAATGAGTAAGTTGAATTCAAGACCTTGCAGGCCCCTTCCAGCTATAAATTTATGATCCTCTTATCTTCATTACATTTCCCATTTTCTTTTCCATTTGAGGAAGTGAGCTCTTGTGATACTTGCTATAGTTGAGAAATGTGATAAATAATAAAAATCAAAGTCAATTTCTAACCATGGCATATAAGAATTGAAATAAGAGATTCGGAGGAGAGAGTTTGAAGAGCAGATAAGACTTTAGCCTGAGTATCCCTTACCTTCTACAAGGAGATTGATTGAGAGGAATGCCTTCCTAACTATTGACTAAAATAGAAGTCCATAACCTTTGTCTGAAAGAACTGAAAACTGATAGAACTTTAGAGTCATTGGCCGAAGGAGGTGACTGAGGAGAATTATAATTTTCTCCTGAAGAAGAGAGGCTTACTAAGCATGGCACCAGTATTGCTAAAGGACAAGGTATTGGATAGACAAGGTATTGATGATAGCTAAATAGCTTACTGATCTCCTAGAACAGAGATACAATATCTAGTAGGGTTCAAGAGAAACATGATGCCTATAGATGAACAGATACAGAAAAGCAGTGAGATGACATCATCAGAAGAGATCATATAGTATGTGAGGTATGAGTTAAAAATCCATGCATGTACACTACCACATTCATTTCTTATGCATTCGCTATTCCATGCGAGTGTCCTGGTACATATGTTCCTTATATATATACATATATACATATGCCCCACACACAATTTCCGTGCCACATGTCCATTCTTCCACTAACTATCAATGTGTGTTAGCAAGAAAGTAACAATGAAGAATTTTATAAGTAAAAAATGGCGGGGGGGAAGAAAAAAAATTTTTTTTGCTTTTTGGCGGGCAACTGGGGTTAAGTAAATTGCTAGTTTTGTGTGTGTGGGTGTGGGTGTTAAGTGTCTGAGGCTGGAACTGAACTCAGGTCCTCCTGACTCTAGGGCTGGTGCTTTACTAAGAAAAAAATTTTCTTTAAATTTAAATAAAAGAAAAATGGCGGGGGGGGGAGGGATCAGTGAAAATAAAGAACACAGGAAAGGTTTTCTCTATTATAAAGTATATTTCTTTTAGAACTATCAGTCATTCGTTAGACATCTCTAGATTGGAACCAGAATTTTGGATGATTATTCTTTTCTCCAAATCCTTCAATTCTGTGATTAGATTATCATCAAATAAAATGCATTTTGTTAGTTTTATTTGACAACAGAGAGCAGAGAGATAATTGAATATTAAGCCTGGAAATTTTATCCTATTGGTCAACACAGATGCATTGACAAATAGGCTCATAAAATTTCAGAGCTGGAAAAAAATTCAGAGGTCAACTCAGTGTCCTCTGGGTGTGCAGTGCTTGTCCATTGTTCTCTTCATATTATTGGAAATTAGAAAGTTTCCTCATATTTCTCCCTTTGTAATAATTCCCCTACCCCCACCAAAAAAAATTTCCATTTGAATCAGAATTGAAAGGGACCTTGAGATATCATCTGGTCCTGTCTCTCTGACTTTAAGCATCATTGCTGAAAATATTCCTCACTGTTATATAAAATTGGCTAACCTTGAATATAGGTATGTTGTTATGCCAACATTATAAACTATTATAATTGAAAACTAATTAAGCTGCTTTCTGTGGGCTTTGTGTACTCATCAAAACAAATGTGATCATTATGTTTTGTGAAGAGGGAAAAACATGAGATTACCTTGAATTAATCTTTTTCCCTACTAGCTCATACCTTAAGGGAAAGGCACTGTAGTATTAATGAAAGAGTGCTGGAGGTGGCAGAGCCAAAATGTCAGAGTAAAGGCAGGGCCTAGCCTGATCTCTCTCCCAAACCCCTCCAATTTCCTTTAAATAATGACTCTAAGTCAACCTTACTCTCATTGGCTTTGCTTAAGGAGATAATAACAAACACACTCAATTGGGTATCTTACCCTACAGGAAAGTAGGGGGGAAGGGGATAAGAAGGGGAATGATAGCATGGAGGGCAGATTTGGGAAGAGGGTAGTCAGAAGAAAACACTTTTTTCAGGGTTAAAGCAGAAAATAGAATAAATGGGGGGGGGCGAGATAGGATGGAGGGAAATATAGTTAGTCTTTCACATTATGACTACTGTGGAAATGTTTTGCATAATTTCACATATATAAACTATATTAAATTGGTTGTCTTCCCAGTGGAGGTGGGTGAGAAGGGAAGAAGGGAGAGAATCTGGAGCTCAAAATTTTAAAAACACATGGTAAAAATGATTGTTTTTACATGCAACTGGGAAATAAAATATACAGGCAATGGAGTATAGAAATCCATCTTGCCCTAAGGGGCAAGGGGGTAAGGAGGGTAATGGTGTGGGGGGGGATATAAGAGAAAGCAAACTGGGGGAAGGGGTATCCAGTATGTTTGCTATTTTGTGGTGGGGGTAGGGGAGAGATGGGCAGAAAATTTTTAACTCAAAATCTTGTGGAAATAAGTGTTGAAAACAAATAAATTCTGGAAGCAAAATAATGACTCTAAACAAATTCTAGAGCAGCAGAACCCACAAAATGGTAGAGTGGAATAATTTTTTAGCCCAAGACAACTTAGAAGGTTGGAATCAGTAGAAGCAGTGGTGGTTTCTAAACCTCTCAGTCCACAGATGGTAAGGGAATTGGACAATCAGTCAAAAGGACATTTTTCAGAGGTCTCTTTGCTGGCACCAGGACTACTCTGTTACATTGTCTATACTTGGATCTGGAAAACAGTACTGGGTCTTAGTCTTGTGACTTCATTCCACTGCAAGTGGGAGCACCAGCACACCAAAGCTTGCTGCTGCAGGGGAGCAGGGACTCTTGGTCACAGTTCCAGCCTTGAAAAGAGTGTTTGTGGTTACTCACAAACCAGTATAAGAGAGTACTAAAAACACCTCTCCCTAGATCCTACCACTTTGGAAGAGCCAAAAAATTACAGGTCCCCATAATTACCTCTGAAAACTCCTGCACAAAAACAATGAAACTTGGGATAGTACCCCCTTCACTTGGGAAGCAAAGTCCCACTTCAGCATAGACCAGGCCTGCACAACCAGTGGCCTGTCAAAGGATTTTGGGCGGCCTGCAAAAAATGTAGAGGAAAACATCCTCATGCAGGCTTAGTATAGAGTTAAAAGTCAAGAAATAGGGAGGGAAATGAGCAAACAACAGAAAAAATTCTGGCAACAGAAAAAATAACTTTCTATAAGTTACTATTGTGACAAGGAAGATCAAAACACTCACTCAGAGGAAGACAACAAAGTCAAAATTCCTGCATCCAAAGCCTGAAAGAAAAATATGAATTGGTCTCAGGTCATGGAAGAGCTCAAAAAGATTATTAAAAATCAAGAAGGGAATAGGAAAAATTGAAGAGAAGTGAGAGTGATGCAAAAAAAAAATAACATGAAAAAAGTCAACAGCTTGGTAAAGAAGGCACCAAAAATACTGAAGAAAATAGCACCTTAAAAAAACAGACTAGGAGCGGCCAGGTGGCTCACTGAGTAAGAGCACCAGCCCCAGTGTTGGGACGACCTGGGGATCGAATCTGGGCTCAGATACTTAGCACCATACCCAGAAATAACTGGCCGTTTAACCTTGAGCAAGTTACTTAACCCCAATTGCTTTAAAAAAAAAACAGACCAGGTCAAATGGTAAAAGAGGCACAGAAATCCAATGAAGAAAAGAATGCCTTGAAAAGCAGACTTGGTAAAATGATAAAAGAGATGCAAAAAATCTACTGAAGAGAACTCCTTATAAAGTAAACTTGACCAAATGGAAGAGAAAGTACAAAAGCTCACTGAAGGAAATATTTCCTTAAAGTTGCTTAAAAATTTAGAATTGAAGAAGTGGAAGCTAATGACTTTTTGAGATATCAAGAAACAATCAAACAAAATAAGAATGAAAAAATAGAAGAAAATGTGAAATATCTCATTGGAAAAACAATGATCTGGAAAGTAGATCCAGAAGAGATAATTTAAAAACTATTAAACTACCTTAAAGTTATGATCTAAAAAAGAGCCTAGACATCATCTTTCAAAAAATCATTAGGGAAAACTGCCCTGATATTCTAAAACCAGAGGGTAAAATAGAAATTGAAAGAATCCACTGATCACCTCCTGAAAGAGATCCCCAAATGATAACTCCCAGAAATATTATAACCGAATCCAGAGTTCCCAAGTCAAAGTGAAAATCCTGCAAGCAGCCAAAAAGAAACAATTCAAATATTGTGGAGCAACAGTCATATTAACATAAGATTTAGCAGTTTCTAGATTAAAAGATCAGAGGGTTTGGAATATGATATTACAGAGGGCTAGAACTGCAACCAAGAATCAGCTACCCAACAAAACAGAGTATAATCCTTTAGTGGAAAAGTGAAAATTAAATGAAATAGAGGACTTTCAAAAGTTGCTGATGAAAAGACCAGAGCTGAATAGAAAATTTGACTTTTAAGTTCAAGATGCAAAAGAAGCATGAAAAGGTAAACAGAAAAGAAAAAAATAATAAGTTATTTGATAAGGTTAAACTGCTCATATTCCTTCATGGGAAAATGATATTTATAACTCCTAAGAAACTTTTTCATTATTAAGGCAGTTAGAAGGAGTATATATAGACAGAAAGCAGAGGTGTGAGTTGAATGTGATGGTCTGATTTTCTAAAAAAATAAAATTAAGAGATAAGGAAGAAGAATGCACTGGGAGAATGGGAAAGGTAGAGGTAGAATGGGATAAATTGTCTGATATAAAAGAGACCTGAAAGAGATTTTACACTGAAGGGGAAAATGGGAGAAATGGAGAGGACAGCACATGAACCTTACTCTCATCAGAATTGACTCAAAGAAGGAATAATATACACACTCATTTGCCATACAGAAAAGTAGAAAGGGAAGGGGATAAGAGAAGTGGGGCAGGAGGAGCTGATAGAAGAGAAAGCAGTTTGGGTGAGGTAAAAGTCAGAAACAAAACACTACTGATAATGGACAGGGTGAAAGGAGATAGAGAAAGATAAATGGGGGACATAGGATGGAGGGAAATACATAGTTGGTAATCATCACTGTGAAAAAAAATTTACACTATTTCTCTGATAAAAACTTAATTTCTAAAAAATATAGAAAATGGAGTCAAATTTATGGAAATAAGAGTTGTTCCTCAATTGATAAATGGTCAAAGGATATAAACAGGCAGTTTTCAGACAAAGTAATCAAAGCTATCTATAGTCATATGAAAAAAAAAACAATGCTCTAAATCACTATTGATGAGAAAAATGCAAATTAAAACAACTCTGAGCTACTATCTCACACCTCTCATATTGGCTAATATGACATAAAAGGAAAAGGACAAATGTTGGAAGAGATGTGAGAAAATTAAAACACTAATGTACTATTGGTGAAGTTGAATAGTAATTTAACCATTCTGGAAAATAATTTGTAATGATACCCAAAGAGCTGTAAACCATGCATGCCCTTTGACAAAGAAATACCCTCACTAGGTCTGAATCATGAAGAGATAAAAAACAAAAAGGAGAAGGATCTATGTGTATAGAAATATTTATAGCAGCTCTTTAATGGTGGCAAAGAATTGGAAATTGAGGTGAATGCCTATCAATTGAGGGATGTTTGAACAAGTTGTTGTATATAATTGTGATGGAATATTATTGTACTTTAAGAAATGATGAATAGTATGCTCTCAGAAAAACACAGAAATACTTACATGAACTGATGCAAAATGAAATGAGTAGAACCAGGAGAAAATTGTACATAGTAATAGCAACATTGTATCATGAAGAACCGTGAATGACTTAGCTATTCTCAGCAATACAATGACCCAAAACAATTCTGTAGGATTTGTGATGAAAGGTGCTGTCCATCTCCAAAGAAAGAACTGGTAGAGCCTAAGTACAGATCAAAGATATTTCTTTTTTTTTCTTTTTCTGTGTCTGGGTTTTCTTTCACAAAATGACTTACATGGAAATGTGTTTTGTGTGACTACACATGTATAACCTATGTCAAATAGCTTGCCTTCTAGATGAGGGAGGCAGCATGGGCTCAGGCATAGACAGATTAAGAAGGTACTGGGTTCTAATACTGCCTCAGATACTTAGTAAATCACTCTGGACCTCAGTTTCTCTGTCTGTAAAATGATGTGACTGGACTAGATGGCTTCTAATATTCCTTCTAATATTCTAATTTTAAATCTATGATCTTATGATCTCCATTTTTTATATTGGTGTTGGTGTTCAGTCCTGTCCGACTCTTTGTGACTCAATTTGTGGTTTTCTTGGCAAAAATACTGGAACAGTTTGCCATTTTCTTCTCCAGTTCATTTTACAAATGAGGGAACTTAGTCAAACAGGGTTAAGTGACTTGTCCAAGGTCAGAGAGCTAGTAAGTGTCTGAGTTCAGATTTGAACTTAGAAGATGAGTCTTCCTGACTCCCTTCTAGATGAGGGGGGAAGAGGATGGAGGGAAAAAATTTGGAAATCAACATTTTTTAAAAAAAAGAATGTTAAAATTGTTTTTATATGTATTTGGGGGAAAATGATGGTAAATAAGAAAAAGAAGAAAAAGTGCCAAAAGTCAAATTCTAATGAACTGTAATAAACAATTTTGGTAGAAAGGAGATAATAAAACATATTTGCTTTCCTCTCTGACAAAAGATGAGGGACTATGCAATGCATCATATTGCTTAAATATTTTTGTTCTGATGGAAGATTCAATTAGGACTAGGTAGAGAGTATGAATAAAAGAAAATGACAACAAAAGACATTACAAGTGTGGTTGAACTTGATGACTGGGTTTAAATCCCATCAATCCCGTCCCTGGCACACAATAGTTGAGTGAGCATGTACAGGTCAAGTTAAGTCAACTCAAAAGGCATTTATTAATTGCCTACTATGTGCCAGGCAATATCCTGGGGGGGGGGGGGGGGGGAAAAGCAGACCCTATTATTAGTATATGTGTGTATTCATTTATACGTATGTGCATATACATATATATGTATATGTGCTTTTAAGGATATATGAGACTTTTTGCAAAAGGTGGAACTTTGTCTGAGACCTGAAGGAAGCTGAGGAAGCAATAGCAAGGGAAAGAGTTCAAGGTTTAGGGACTAGTCAGTGAAAATGCTCAGGATCTAGAGATCGAATGACATGTTAGAGGGACGGCCACTAGGTCACAGAGAATGTAGAGGGACATAAGATATAAGAAGATTGGAAAGGTCGAAAGAGATCAGGTGATCATGTTGTGACATCTTTAAAAGCCAGAGGATTTTATATTTGATACTAGAGGTGATGAACATCGGAGTTTATTGAACTGGGGGAGATAATGGGATTTGGAGATATTGAACTGGTCAGAGAGATATGGGCAATTTGTAGGCAGCAGGGAAGCAGGTAGCAGACTGAGAGATTGATGATAAGTGATAATGGCAGTAATAGATGGGGAAATCTTCTGGAGAATTCAGGATGGAATGGGATTAGTTATGCAGGTAGAAGTATTTGCCTTGAAAAAGAGATGGGCCACCTCTTCATGTGAGACAGGGGTATAGGAGAAGATAGTAGCAGAAGGTATCTGAGTGATATATAATGAGGAAAAGGGAAGAAGAGAAAGTTCTCAGCAAATGGCTTCCATTTTTCTAGCAAAAAAGTCATAACCTCTCTGAATCTCCAATTCTTTAACAGAAAAATGGAGATAACAATACCGGTAATATCTACCTCCTAGGATTGTCGAGAGGATCAAATAAAATATGTGTGTAAAGAATTGCAAACCTCAAAACTATATAAATATCAATTATTAAGAATACATTTGTATTTAATTATTATTAGAATATACTAGATATGGATAAAAGTTCCTAATACATCAATTATTTAGTAGTTTACATGTTAAACATTTTCCTTCTTAGAAAGTTATAAATAACTTCATAGGGTACCATATTGCATTACAGATTGTAATCCATGTATTCTTTCTGACCCGTGCTATTCTTGTCCATTTTTCCCATCATGATCCTCTAGAGCAGAGGTTCTTAACCTTTTTCGTGTCATGGGTCCACTTGGAAGTCTGTTAAAGCCTGTGTCCAATCTCAGAACAATATTAAATATATATGTCTATATATAAATGTATGTATGTGTGTATGTATGTATATACTTACTAAGGATACTAATTATATAGAAATATGGTTATCAAAATATATTTTTCAAAAATGTTCTTGAACCCCAAGTTAGCTACCCCTGCATTATAGGGTATTCCCCAGTATGCCTTTAATATCATGTGTGGCCCCTGAGATATTTGTGTGTTATTCTTCATTCTCACTATGTGACTGGTCCATTCCATTTTCTGGTCTTATATACTTTGGATGATATTTTTACAGCATTTCTTAAATAGAAATCATTGCTAGTGATAAGGTACAGTTCATTCATGCCTATCCTATATCCATTTCCCCATTGCCTTCTAGGTAACTTGAAATTTAGATTCTCCAGAGTATATTATGTTTCATTATTCTCAGTTATATAACAATGCCAAGAGGTTATTGTTATTTAAAAGATTTTTTTTTTAGGTAGAAGCTTGAAATTAGTGAAACTTCTGCCTTAATTTCCCAAGTACAATGCAGGCCATTATCTTCTTTCTATTCAGTTCTGGGCCCACAGTATTGTCCATCAGTGTTTTTCTTAAGTATATGTACCAATATCTGATTAAACAACAGCAATGAACTATGCACCAAACTATGTATGTATCATAGACTGGCCAACAGTCATCATTTAACCACTTGGTTTTTCCCTTGTGAATTGTTAAGCAAAACTTTAATGGATTGTTGTGAATCTCAGTTTGGAGGATCCATAGCATTTTAATTGGTACCATCAAAACAATGCAATTCTCAAATAGGACTTTTTGTAAGACCTTGGTATCCACAGTAAATCTCTCTTTCTTTTGAATCCTGCATTAGATATCTTTTGTGTCAATGACAGACACCTTTGGCAGTCATATATTGTTGGACAAAATTATTTCTGTTGTATGTGTCAAGGCAACTTATATGTTTTTATTATGTGCATAGGAGACCTTATTGAGAAAAAAACCTTTGTGGCCTATGTTTTACTCTGTTGAATTTATACACACACACACAAACACACACACATATACATATACATATATACGTATATGTGTATATATATATACATGTATATGCATATCATTAACAAATAATAAATACCTTGTGATCTTGTATTCTCTGATACTCTAAGTCAATTATATGATGGTTTAGATGTGGTTTGTTGTGTAATTTTATTATGAATTATATATTCCTAAAGCATACTGTTGATGAATGTGAAGAACATTTACATATATTTTATAGTAATAAAAATCAAGCACATTGTTCCATATTTATTGATGTCTTCTCAAATGTCTTTTTTGGTAACAATACCACTTGCAGCTTTTTTTTAAATCATTAAATACTTTTTATTTTGAAAATTAATTTTTTTTAATTTTGAAAATTCATTCCTCAAAGTCGTAAATATTGGGTTGCTTTCAGGATGGACCTCATCTATATATATTTACTTTGGTCTTCTTGCTCTTTCCATTTTCACTTTCTTTTGTATCATTTCCAATCACACTGGGAATAGATTTACTAAGATTCTCAGTGTGATGAATCCAGTGTCATTGATGAAGAAAATGAATGATTCATAGTCCATTACCCCACCCTTTGTGTTTTTATTGTCTGATCTAAGAGACAGACTCCCAAATCACTATCTTTTGATTCATTTTGTCCTCAACCTGAATTTACTTTGGGAAATCTCAGAATATAGTTGGTTCCTCTCTACAGAAATGAGTGAAAGTCTCTCAGGACTTGTATAAGTGATAAAAGTAGTGATGCATATATGCTGAATACAGGAGCAGCCTTTATTTCATCCTGCAGAAAATGCAAAGAACTCATATAAAGAAATGTGGGGAACACATGAAGGTTCACAATAGAACATAAACAATTAGTAGTTTTCCAGTTCCTTCAGTGAATCCAGCTTTCCACTGCATCCTGAAGTTCAGATTCAATGCAATCTGTTTGCATTGGTTTGAACTCCCTTCGAAAAAATTCGCTTGAAATTGACAGTTCCGTCCCCCCTTTTGCCCCCTACATCTCAGAGAATTGGACTATCCAAAGGGATACAAAGCTCTACTCCTCCCATATGCAGTACTACCCCACAGTTCTGACTCATACCCTCTCTCTGGAAACACACTTTAGGGCTGCTACACAAGCAACGTCCCATCTAATCAGAGCCATGGCATGCAAAAAAAGTCACTTTAATAGTGAAATTCAAAATCTAGGTCCCTTGTATCTCTATATAATGACCTTAGTCCCCTCCAGAGCTGGTAGCCATATGCATGAAAGAGCATCACAAAAGAAAATTACCTTCTTCTTCCCCCCCCCAAATAAATCCAGATCCTCCAGTGATGGTGCTACTAGAAATTCTTGGTGTGACTAGGAAGGCAACTCTAAGGAACTCAACACTCCACCAATACCCTCACTGCTGCCATCCCTTGGGCCAAGAAAATCTCCTCCCAAGTCTCCAGTCTCTGATGAATGATCAGAAAAAAATAAATAAAGAGAAACTAAAGGATAGCAAAGAACTTGGTGTCCAGAAACTCTATTCTTAGTCCATAAGGGTGCAAGCAAATTCAGCTAACCATGTTTTTTTTTTTTCCTAAAGCCACCTTTAATATAAATACAAATATATCCTCTTGGTAAGAATGAGAAGACCCCCTCTCTTTCCCCTTTGGCAGTCACTTTCTTCTGATATTCTTGGGTTACCTCTGATTGAAAGGTTGAAAACAATTCTGATAAGAAAGATATATAGGAATTGTCTGACTAAACCAATGTGGATGCACAGAGCATTTAGTAACTAACTTAGATTTTTTTTAAAGTTATATACAGAAGATGGAAGCTGAGTAAAGCAACAGAGAATGAATACAAAAGTGTGGCATGAGCCTATAAGAATAGATTCAGGGCGAAAAAAGCTGAAAATGAGCTGAAATGGGTGAAGAAAACTAAGAACAAAAACAACAAAAAAAGTGTTGTGTTGTCAGGTTTTTAAAACTATTTAAAATAGTTTTAAAGAGTAGAGAAGAGAAAGAAGCCAAGAAGATGCAGAACAACTATTCTGGGTGATTAGGATGGTGGTGGTTGTTTTTTTCTCCATTTCCTCTGTCAAGGAAAATGACTTTTGGCATATTTTGCGCACACACACACACACACACACACACACACACACACAGATACCCAAGATGTAGTTTGGTCTAGACATGTGAATGCATTGGCATAAGAAACTACCACTGAGGAAAACCCCTCTATCAAATGGGATGTATTCTGCAATTTATAGTTTTAGAAAGTTGCCTGGGACCCTGAGAAGTTAAGGGACTAAACGTATTAGATTGTAAACTCCCTGAGCGAAAGAACTGTCTTTTGGCTCTTTTTTCATCCCCAGCACTTAGCACAGTACCTGGCCTTAGTTCAGTTATTTTCCAGTAGTATCTGACTCTTCAGGACCCCATTTGGGGTTTTCTTGGTAAAGATACTGGAATGGTTTGCCATTTTCTTCTCCAGTGGATTAAGGCAAACAGAAGTTAAATAACTTGCCCAGGGTCACCCAGCTAGTAAGTGTCTGAGACTGGACTTGAATTGAGGTCTTTCTGAATCCAGGCTCAGATTTTTATCTGTTGAGGCATCTAGCTGCCCTATAGAGGATTGAGTACTTCTTCATAAACAATCCTACACCTCACACCTCCAAACCTATGCCTAGGTTGCATAATCACAAGTAACATTAATGCATATAGCACTCAAATCTCACATTCCTCAGTGCTGGATATCCTAATACCCCAAATTATTCAGGATATAACTACAGACATTCATTTCCCTCTGGGAAGCAACGCAGTGTTCACCGAGCACTTTTTATACAATGAACAGGAGAATTGATTCAACTTCCTGTTAATCTGATACAGGAACTTTGAGCTCCCTGATAGGCACCCACAAGAATTGTACTGTACTAGGTACGTTTGGCATCAGCCCTGTATAAAAGTGATTGTGGTTCTCTTTCTCATCTCTAGTTTTCTTAGGTTTGGGTTAGTCAGTTAGTCAGTCAACAATATTCATAAATTATCTCTTATGTGCCAGGCACTGTACTTTGGATACAAAAAAAAGGCAATATCTCCCTCCCAAATAAATAACCACAATAAAAAACAACAAACTCACAGATCCTGTCCATAATGGGTATAGATTCTAATGGGGGAAGACAACATGTAAACAACTATGTAGGATATTTAAAAAATAACTGGAAGGCAATCTGAGAGGGGAAGACCTAAATGGATTCTGGGGGACTGGGCAATATTTCCTGTAGATGGTGAAATTTGAGCTTTTTGAAGGAAGCTAGGAAAAGTAAGAAGCAAAGGTGGGGAAAAAAAAGAATATTCAGGCATGAGAGATAATCCTGCAAAGCAATGTAGCGGAGATATGGATTGCCATGTCTGGGGCAAGGAGGCCAACAATATGCCTTGATCATAGACTGTTGAAAGTGGTGAAGTATAATAGGTAGGAAAGGTAGGAAGGGGCTAGATTGTGAAAAAGCTTTAAATGGAAAATAGGAAAGTTTAAATTTGATTCTAGATATGATAGGGTGGCATGGAAGAAGGAAGGTGACTTGGTTAGATCTCAGTGTTAGCACCATCATCTTGACAACTGAGCAAAGGATAGACTTGTGTTGGGGGAGGCGTGAATCAAGGAGACCAGTTAGAAAGTTATAGCAATAGTGTAGTTAGACAGTGATGGAAGCTTGAATTAGGATGGTGACTGTGTGAGTGGAAAGAATGGGACATGTATGAATGATGTTTTACAAACAGAAATAGCAAGATTAGGAAAAAAGATTAGATATGTGGAGGCAATGACAGTGAAGATTAGAAAATATACCAAGTTTATTTTCGTTGGGTGACCCAGAGGATGGTCATATCCTTAATGGTAACAAGAAAGTTCAGAAGGAAGGAGAGTTTGGGGGCAAAAAGATGAGTTTTATTTTGGGCATGCTGAGTTTGAGATACTTTTGGGACATCTAGTTTGAAATACATAAAAAAGCAGTGATTCAGGAATGGAGAGAGAGCAAGGACAGATGCATAAATCTTGGAGTTATCTGTAAAGAAATGGTAATTGAGCCCATGGGATCTGATGAATACCAAGCCAAATCAATAAGGATTTATTGAGTGCCTACTATGTGCCAATGAAAATACCCACATTAAGGAGATGGAGTGTCTTGTTCAGGGAACAGCAAAGGCATCAGAATCACTACATCAGAATAAAGAATGTGTGTTGGGGATAAAGAAGATAAGGTATAAAAAAGACTAGAAATGGGGTTGGAGGTGGGGTAGGAACCAGGTTACGAAGGGATTTGAATGCCAAACAGAGGAGGTGAAAGGGAGCTGTTGGAGTTTTTTGAATAAGGTTATAGGAATATCAATTTGACATTTCATTGGAGGATGAAATGGAGTGTGGAGACACTTGTGGCAGGAATACTAACAAGAAGGCTATGGCAATAGTAAAGGTAGAAGCTTGAGGTCCTCCACTGGGATAGTAGCAGATTAGACAATGGTGAGGAGGCATATAAGGAGGAGAGAGGAGTTGAGCATGATACCTATATTGTGAGGGCAGGTGACTGGAAGAATGGAGGTTCTTTTGAGATTATCAATCAGTTAATTAGGAGAGTGTCTACCCCAAACACATGAAGACTTTCCCTGGCAGAATGGGGATATGAGAACAATGTGTTCCAATAGCCACGCAGGTGACTGAAAGCAGGTGATGTGGAGTGCTTAGAGCCCTTCTTGACTTTTGCCTTGCTGCTGGACTTCAATGGTTCTGGAAGAGAGAGTGAGGCTGATGACTTTGCCACTCTGCCTCACTTAAATCCAATTCAGGAAGGAGCCAAGAGATCACCCTGTGGTGTCGCTGGTTCTTTTTGAAAATGAAGGACAAACAACAAACAAATGGAACATTAGGAAGAAGGGAGGGCTTAGGAGAACATAACCTCTTAGGGTCATATGTCTCTTCTGAAAGATGCTTTTGCCAATGGGAAGGAAAAAAGGAGCTCTTCTCTCCTTCCTCACTCTACCCTTACTTTACAACAGTGTAATGGCAAGGAAACAAGTACTTAGCACCTTATGTCAGCTAAGCCTTGCCTGTGATTATATCAAGTTGGTGTTAAGAAATAGAACTTGTGACACCCACAGTGGGAGGGACTTGCTGATGCAACAGGAAGGGGTGGAACAGGGAGGAGCTAATGACCCTATATAAGGAGAAACCCAAGCTGGGAGGGAGCAGAACTGAGAAGGGGAAGGTTGTGGAGTCCAGGCACTCTCTTTGTCTGTTCTGTCTGTATTGATTTTTGTTTGTGATACTTTGTACAGAAGTTCTGGGACCTTACTGGAAGTCCTGAAAGAGGATTTTCTGGTTGTCTGTTTACAGAAGTCCTAGAGGAGGATTTCAGAGGTCTTGGGACCATACTGATGATGTGTGTTAAGTTCTCAGACCTTATTGGTAGATCTGTGTTGATTTCACAGGCAGAAAGTGAATTGATGATGGTGCCTGCAATGTGTCTGATTGTGGCTCTGTCAAGCTTTGTCTTCCCAGAAACAGAAACTGTGAAGGACTTGAGGTGGACTGGTCACTGCGAGCTTCAATGCAGAACTGGATGAGGAGCTGAGAGCTGCCTACCTTTGAATCTAGATAGAAGAACTATGGAATCTGGGAGCCAGCCTTGAGTCAAGATGAAAAGACCTCTCCTTGGGTACTCAATGCTGACTGAGAAGATCATGATTTACTCTGGCCTAGGGGTGGGAGAACTTTGTACTCTGTACCTTGTACCTCTTAAGGATGATTGTAATCTAATCTCCAATCAAGAAGAAATAAGACTTTTTGAGAGACTAGGACAATGTAACCTAGGGGTAGAGAACTTTGACCTTTGTACTTTGTGTCCCTTAAGGAGTCTTGCTCCATAAGGATGATTGAGTTAAGGACTTACTGAATGATATCTTTTGTTTAAAACTAGGTGGCCACTTTGGTGATAAGTTATGTTATAACATTGTGAATGCCGTACTTTGATTTTTGTGAATGTTTTGCTTTAGTTTACTGCTGAATAAATAAAGAGTTCACTATACTGTATGATCAGAACCTTAAAGATGTTCACAGAAGCAGTCCTCTGGAAAGTTGCTCGTGCTTGGATTTACAAACAGGCACAGTAGAAAGGTAGATGGAAGGTATTTTCAGAAGTTCATTCCTTCCTCTGGAGCTGAAATCCTGAGTTCACTGTCTGCAGAACTGGGCCAACTTGGTTTTTAAAGACTTGAGAGGTGTGGCTTGTCCTATGCTAATCAGTCAGTAGAAATTCCCTATCTCCTATCAGTTTCCTTCATCCAAATGCCAAAGTTTTTTTTTTAACATATTCAGATTTTTAGGTTAACTCCTTTTTACTCTGGTAAATACCAGAGTTGTTTAGGAAAATTCAGGGCAGCTAGGTGGTGCAGTGAATCAAACACCAATCCTGGAGTCTGAAGGAACTGAGTTCAAATTTAGCCTCCAATACTTAACATACTCGCTGTGTGACCTTGGGCAAGTCACTTAGCCCCAATTGCCTAGCATTCCCTCTCAAAAAAAATTGGAATGGGAAAACTCTACAATTTGAACAAGGATTGCTGTGATCCACTTCTAAACACTTAAGAAGAAACTTGTGGTGGCAGCATGGGCAGAAGTTTTTGATATTTTTTTATTCTATTTAGATGACAACTCCATCTTTCCCCTCTATGTAGAACCCCCCTTGAAGAAGTCTAGTACATGACATGTTTTTAGATTGTTTGGAAGAATCAGTGTAGCTCTCCAAAATAAGGAATTCATTTTCTTCTTCAAGCTTTGTAAGTTGTGAGGCCAAGCAAACATGGGCAGATACCCTGCAAACAGATGCTTTTGATGGATTCCACGAATGACATGAGTGGGTTATCAAAGGTGTGACAAAGTGGGTAGACTTCTGGATGTAAAATTGGCAGGCCCTGGGATCAAATTCCATCTGTCAGCTGGATGTCCATTGGCAAGTCACTTTTCCACTCTGAGGCTCAGTTTTCTTATCCTTCTAATGCTACTGCCTTTTTGCCTTTGTGATCAGTTCCAATTTATTCTGTTCATAAATTGTTTGGGCAGGTAGGGGGCAGAGTGGATGGAATCCTGGGTCTGGAATCAGAAAGATATGACCTTAGACATTTACTAGCTGTGTGACCCTTGGCAAGTCACTTATCCCTATTTGTTTCAGTTTCCCCATGTGTAAATGAGCTGGAGAAGTAAACCACTCCAAGATCTTTGCCAATAAAAATGGGATCACAAAGAGTCGGATAGGATTGAAATGACTGAATAACAAAATAAATTGTTTGGACACTGTTGTTTGCTGTCTCTCCTATTAAAGTGTGAGCTCCTTGAGAGAAAGGACTATTTTTCTCCCCTTTCTTTGTATCCCCAACCTTTAACACAGCATCTGGTATATAGTAGGTGCTTAATAAATGCTTATTGACATGATTTGTAAAATGGAAATAATAGCATTCTAGTTCATAGGGTTGTCCTGAAGATCAAATGTGTTAATGTACATAAAATGAATTGCAAATTTTTGAGTATTTAATATATGTAATCAGTCAATATTAGTCAAACTACAAAAAAAAAAAAGCTACCCACATCTGCTATTTTGTGTCTGAGGATAATCCTCTGAGGAAGACAGAACTTACCTGGGCATTTTGATATATTTTGGGAAAAGAACAGTCTATTTTAGACTTAGGACCAAACAGACTTTGTAATGATCTATGTAACTGATAATGTATCTGGGCAGGCTCTGACTAGACCTTCCGAACTACTCATAATTCCTGGGGACTGATTTTCAATTCCATCGTCCCCCCACTGAGAATCTTCACAGAATCACCGAATGTTAGACACATACCTACATAAAATCACAGGATGTTAGAGCTAAAAGAAACTTTGTAGTTTTTGGAGTTGGTTGGGAAAGGATAGGGTGGTGTTTGTCTAATAGTATTCACATTAAGGCACTAAATTAATAAGGCTAGATACATGGTATTTTAAGAAAAAAAAAGGAATATAACTTCTTAAAAGAAACGTTCCCTTTGTTACGTCTCATTTTAGTTATCTGACAGGCATAAGATTGAATCCTTTATGGTGCCAAAAAGTAGAGAAAGAATTAGAAAGTGAAGAAAGTTAATCCCTTCTTATTATATTCAATTGTATTTTCATAGTCACCTGTCAGATCACATACTAACCTTCTGTATGAAATAAAGAAGTCAAATCAATGAAGCAAATTGATGATACTTTTCTAAAACCCATACACTTCAAAAGTAATGGAACTATAAAACTAAATAAAATAATGCTGTTTGAATGTGAGGGAGTCACAAACTACAATAGTTACATATAATGGATAATAATAATAGGGTTATTAGCTTTAAACTCACTAGTAATTGCTTGTGCTAATTTATCCTTAATCATTATCAGCAGGGTGAATGGCAATGAATCCATGCTGAGTTCCTGAAGAAAACCATAAAACATTTGGTATAGGAAGTATAGAAAATTCATAAGGAAATCAGGTATAATTCAATTCTGCAGAATTCTTAAATCTCTTTATACAAATGAATTATATTTAAAAAATCTAAAACAATTTAGATTACCTGGGGTTCATACCCTTTCCTGGAACTTAAGGAACATGATAAGTTAGTTCTCAAGAAGTTCAAGATGGAACTTCCCTCCTTGTCACTCCCACCCCACCTTTTTACATCATTAATCAGTGTTTGGTAGGACAATTATTGAGTTCCATTTCCATACTTTCCACTGAGAGATAGAATGACCATGTTTCTCGGGAACTTCATATAATGGAAAGGGTATTTGATGTAGGAATGAGGAAAGCCCATACCTGAGATAATGAACAGTGTCCAAAGAAGGGAACCTGTCTGAAAAAAAAAAAGGACTATGGTCCAAATTATAAGTAAACTAAATTTAGTGCTGAGTCAAGCCAGAATTCACAGGTTAAGTAAACTGAGAGGACCAAGCAATAGTTGTGAAGGAATTAGAGCAATATTCTAAGTCTCAGTGTCAGACCAGCTCAGGGTAGCTCATGAAAAACACATGAAATACACAAAGTACGTTATTTTAGGGTGGCACTTCCTTGATCAGCTAAGTCATTCGTGGATTTGAACTTACTAGAAGAACAGGGAACCATATTTGACTTGGAAATGTGAGCAAGCCTGGGCTAAAAAAATCAACATTTCTTTCTGAAAATTGAAGGAAGTTCAAGGTATGAGGTCAGAGAAAGGGAAATTTGAGTAATCTTCAAAATTGCTATAATAGATGGAAGACCTCTGTACAGGGTTTTTGCTTTGCCATTGTATCAGATGAAACTCTGAGATGGATGAAGAAAATGCTACCTAAAGGATGAACAGAAAAGGAGTTAAAATATCACAGCGAAATTTTATCCTGTATTGATCCATAAAAAAATAAGATCATGAATGTGTGTGAGTGGGTAAAGTAATTCACCTAAAGGAATAACTTATCTAGATTCCGCACTAAGGAATAGTGCATCCAGCGGCACAGATTTGGATTCTATAAAGGAGCTACCATCTGTAGATTACCCAGAACTTATCTTAAAGTCTGGGGGTGGCAGCAGTTAGAGCTTTCAAAAATCCTTTCTAAGCACTGCAAGGATGAGTAGTAGACATAGATAGGCAGACAGAGAGACAGGCAGATGGATAGATATAAAATAGCACAAGCATTTTATATCTAATCTATAGCACTTATTACTATGAAGGCTTTTTCTTGTCCTCAAGGTAACACTTCTCATTCAGTCTTTTGCAGCCATATCTGACTCTTTGTGTCTCCTTTTGGGGTTTTCTTGGCAAAATACTGGAGTGGTTTACCATTTACTTCTCCAGCTCATTTTACAAATGAGGAAACTGAGGTAAACAGTGTTAAATGACTTGCCCAGGGTCACACAGTAAGTGTCTGAGGCCAGTTTTGAATTCAGGAAGATGAGTCTTCCTGACTCCAGGCCTGGAACTTTATCCACTGTGCTACCTTAGTTGCCCCTAGGAAACACTAGACTTATGTTATCACTGGTATATCCCTTCCTTGGTAAGAACACTTCCTCTACCAATGCTAGGCAGCATATTTTCTATGACTTATTGTCTCAGAGATCACTGAGGTGAATAGATTTCCCTACAGTCACATAACCCATATGTGTTAGAATCAGGATTTGCACTCAAATATCTCTGGCCTCAAGGTCTTCTTTTCTTTTCTTTTTTTTTTTTTTTTGGTCTTTTTGGAATGGGAGAAGGCAGGGCAATTGGGGTTAAGTGACTTGCCCAGGGTCACACGGCTAGCAAGTGTTAAGTGTCTGAGACCGGATTTGAACTCAGGTCTTCCTGACTCCAGGACTGGTGCTCTATTTACTGTGCCACCTAGCTGTCCCTAAGGCCAACTTTCTATTCAATATTATTCTGCCTTGCATGCAGCACACACTTAATAGATGTTTACTGAATGGAATTTGGGGGAGAGGGGAATTGGAGATAGGGAAACTTTGGAATATCCCCATGTATATTTCTTTGTCCATTCCAGTTTTAAGGAAGAAATAACAGATTTTCTACTTCATAATTTTAACCAATGGGTTAAGATAATCATCGATAGATTTTTTTCAACCTCTAAAGCTGTGGAGAGAGTAACTTAAAAAGTATGTTAATTGTGTTTACTTACATTTTACTTTGTAGAAAGTAAATCCGTAGGGAATCCATAGGTTCTACAATTCCCTTTTTATTTGCAGCTGCCTCATTTCACCTTAATACTAACTGCTTATAACTGTTGAAGCCTTCTAGAGTCAATGCCTCTACACTATTATTTCTTCTAAAACCTCTGTAATATGGTTTTTGACCTCATCATTGAACTGGAACTGCTTTCTCCAGATACCAGTGGTCTCTTAATTGCCAAGTCTAATGGCCTTTTCTCAGTCCTCATATTTTGTGACCATTTTGAAGCAGATGACACTGTTTACCATTGAACATTCTCTCTCTCTCTCTCTCTCTCTCTCTCTCTCCCTTTCTCTCTCTCTGTCTGTCTCTCTCCCTCTCTCTCCCTCTCTCTCTCCCCCTATCTCCTACTCTCCCTGATCCCTAGCTATAAAACTGATGGAGTAAGACATGGGGGAAACCATTATTTCTAATATTTCTACTTCTCTACATGATGATAGAGCACCTGGCTTAACCTCCTTTGATGTATTTTCATTAATGTCATGCCTATTAAATATAAGTATATCCAAAGATTCTGTCTTTGATTAACTACTCATTTCTCTCTTTACTTTCTCATTTAGTGAACTCATCAGCTCCTCTAAGTTCAATTACATCTCTTTGCAGATGACTTCCAGATCTATAACTCTAGTCCTAGTCTTTCTTACAGAGCTCCAGTCTCACATTACCAATTGCCCATTGAGGTTTCAAACTGGTTGCCCCATAGTCATCTCAAAGTCAACATGCACAAAACAGAGTTCATAATCTAGTACTCCTTAACCCCCACCCTTTTGAACTCTCTTATTTTCATAGGGTACCATAATCCTTCCTCTCATTTCGGTTCTCAATGTCACGATTAACCTTCTCTTCTCACTATCATTCATGGCACTAATCTAATAAGCTGCAAAATCTCATTGTTTCTATTTCTATGACCTCTCTCATATACTTTCCTTTATGTCCTCTCAAATAGCCACAAATCCAGTTCAGGCCATTATTACCTTTTAGCCTGCAATATTACAATAGATTTCCTCACTTCAAGTCTCTCCCCCGATTCAATCCATCCTTCATGTGGCTGCCAAAAGAATTTTCCTAAAGTGGAGGTCTGACCCTGTCAAAAAATTCAGTACTGACTTTACTAAGTAAACTACAGTGGCTCCCTATTTCCTTTAGAATAATAAATAAGATGTTTGTCATTTAAATATATATATTTTATGAGGGCAACTAGGTGGTGCAGTGAATAGAGTATCAGCCCTGGAGTCAGGAAGACCTGAGTTCAAATCCAGCCTCAGACACTTAACACATACTAGCCGTGTGACCATGGACAAGTCACTTAACCCCAATTACCCCTCCAAAAAGAAAAAAAAACTTTTTTTATGAATTTGTCCATTCCTAGCCCCAAGCAGTGGTCAAAAGAGAGAGCCTGAGAATTCACCCAAGAGAAAATTTGCTAAAATCTGGTGCCGTGGATAGAACACCAGACCTGCAATGAAGAAGACTCATCTGCCTGAATTCAAATCTGACCTCAGACACTTACTAGTTGTGTGACCCTGGGCAAGTCACTTAACCCTATTTGCCTCAGTTTTCTCATCTGCAAAATGAGCTGGAAAAGGAAATGGCAAATCGTTCCAGTATCTTTGCCTAGAAATTTTTAAATACTACAAATCAGGCTTGATTTACTGTGACTGTCTAGATTTAAGAAAATGTTAATAATGCAGATGAAACTTAAAACGCTTGTATATACATATATACATATATATGCATATATATGTATATATACATATATATTTATATCTTTGGGTGGGGGGAAGGAAGGCAGAGATGAGTGATAAATATTTGCCACACCCCTCAGTGGGATAATGGATCTAGAGATGAAAGAATTCTAGGACAATCGGTTTAGTGCCTTATTTTTAAGGAAACAAGAAACAAGCATTTATTACAAGATTATTGTAAAGTAGATACTAAATCCTAGAATGATACAATGACTTCCTTTATTTACACTCAGGAAACTAATTTCATGGGAGATACAATGATAGTCCCAAGGTAGCAAGTTCCAGAGTTGGGAGTCAATGCCCTGTCTTCTACCCTCTGGAACACATAGTCAGAGCTATGCCCATATTACCAAGCTGCCATTTCATCCTCTCATGGCTGTGCCTACCGTTATAATTCCATTCCTTTGATTCCTGATACTTGCAGTCTTTGAGATCCCAATTTAAATGTAAATACCCCCTGCTGCAGTTAGACTTTATCGTCTAAAAGCTTAGCTATCAAAAAACACCTTAGCAGAGATGAGCAGGAATGGAACACAGGATGTCCAGCCTGGCACTGGACAGTTTAGGAGACAAAATTCACCTTCCAAATTTGGCCTGAGGCTGGGCTTTCTCAGCATAAGGATGAGACTTAATTTCTCTCTTTCTCTTACCCCCATATCCACGGTGGGGAATGGAGAGAATTATAAGAGAAAATGAAGAAGCACAATAATTAATGAACAAATAGCCTTTTCCTGGGTCTGTGAAGGTCAGAAGCAGAAGTCAGGAATGATGATCAGTTTTGTTTTGGTTTCATCTTTATGGGTGGCATCAATTTCTTAGAAATAAAGGTTTGCTCCAGTGTCTTCCTTCATCAGCCTTATAGCCAGGGGTGTTCAGCTCAGCTCAGCATGGGGGAATGGAGCTCATGGAGCTTGACAAGTGTGGATACATCTGCAAGCAGTTTCTCCCCTGGGGATGGTACATAATGGAAGACCTGCCTTCTGGAGATGAAAATTTAAAAATGAAAAGCAAATCTAGCCCTGGCCCTTCTTCAACTGCACAGTATAGATCTGAGAAGTGTGAGCAGGTAAAGGGAGATTAAGTTCCCCCATAATATGTGAAAGAACTGGGAATTTGAGGAAGTTCAAGTTTCCCCAGCAAGATAGTGACCAGAGTCTCCATTATCCTCAACAAGCATTAGATGCCCTTAAGGCAACAAAGTAATTGCCCAGACCTGATTGGCCCCTGTGTCCTTTATGGTAGTTTCTTCTTTATCTAATAGCATAAAAAAAAATCCCACCAATGTAGAGTCAGTTCCTCCTACAACTGGCTAGATGTCTGAAGAAGCCTCTGCCCTGTTCACATGAGAAGGGCTAAGTCCTTACATCCTTGTTGCATATCCTTGCTATGTTACTGTTAAGTAGATTACCTTTTGGGCAGCTGGGTGGTGCAGTGGATCAGAACGACTCATCTTCATGAATCCAAATTTGGCCTCAGATACTTACTGTGTGACCCTAGGCAAGTCACTTAACACTGTTTGTCTCAGTTTCCTCATCTGTAAAATGAACTAGAGAAGGAAATAGAAAACCACTGGAGTATCTTTGCCATGAAAACCCCCAATGAGGTCACAGAGTCAGACAGAACTGAACAGCAACAAAGACTTCATTTTATTAACTGTTCAGTGATTTGTGAGTAGTTCATTTTGCTCCCAAATTGATTATGAACTAAAAGGCTACAGCTCTAAGGCCTGCCTGTACTACCCACCTTGCATGTGTGTATTTTCACTGCTTCTATTAGACTTATTCAAATGCCCAGGAGACAGGTCCATATGGCAACCCAAGGCACTGATGTTCACCAAAAGCAGTCTACCTATCATGTTAGTGTCCGTATTCTGGACACTCTGGTATTTATGTGAAGGTCCCCTGACTAGGACATAACCTTTCCCCTCAGTGAATTATTACAAAAGTGGCACCTTTGCCCCAATCAGTCTTGTTATTACAGGGTTCTCATCTTTATTTCCATAGGCATTTTGACGTGTGAACTACTATAGTAACTTTTTTTTTAATCCAGGAAGAAATAACATCTTTCCTTATCTTAGGAGTCTGGGGTCTTCCCCAACTAAAAATATTATTTTACTTGCCACTATGCTATATACTTTCTTCTTTGCTTTTCTCAAAAATGAAATATCTTTTAATGCAAAATTCTCCTAGCAGATTTTGTGGCATGTAAAAGCAACAAAAATAATAAAACCTAGCTAAATAATCATATGCAATTATGGACACTAAGGTACCTAGCAAAGTCAGTCCTAAGCTACAAATAAGCAGTGTTCTCCATTATATAGCATGCATCGGACCTTAAGACTTAATTATAATCATTTAACACACTGAGCAGAGTAGAAATCACCCTGTTATCTTCAGCTGCTCCTGATTTAACAAACTGTAATACAGCTCACAGAGCAGAGGAGCAATGTCTGATTAAGATTTTCAAAAAAATCTTAAATCTTGTAAGATGTAGGAGCCCATAATCCATTCTCAGTATTTTAAGGTGCAACCATTTCAACTATTTTTAGCTGAGATAAATTCCTGCTGCCAGTGTTAAAGCAAAGGGCTATAATCTCATGACAAAGTAGTCTGGCCTCATTAAAGAAAATCTCTCACCCTGCTCTCAAAATTTCATTCTTTTAAGGATAGGTGTTGCATGTTAATAATACAGTTTGGGATTTGCTGTTTTCCTTCAATATTGGATTGCAAACTTCTCCTCTATCTTAGAATGATAGTAGATGTATTAAGTTATGCTGATTTTCAGGAATTTAGTACACAAATAGATTTTTTTTAAGCAATTGGGGTTAAGTAACTTGCTTAAGGTTACACGGCCAGTTTGTGTGTGTGTGTGTGTGTGTGTGTGTGTGTGTGTGTGTGTGTGTGTGGATGTTAAGTATCTAATGCCAGAACTGATCCCGGGCTAGATTTTTTTTTACTAGACCTGCGATTTCATTCTATAGAGAATTCCTGATGAGGAATCTGTGATCTGTGCATACCCAGAAATTTATCATCTCAGAAAACTGCCTAGAGCATAGAGATATAGAGAGGTCAAGTGACTTGCCCAGAGTCACACAGCCAGTATGTGTTTGAGTGGAACTTGAACCCAGATCTTTATGGCCTTTAGAATAACCCTCTCTATTCACTACAGCACACTTCCTTTCTCCTTCATCCTTTCCTTTGTCTTTTTCATCTTTTTCTCATTATTATCTCCTCTTCCCAAGTGTTCTTATCTAATAAGGAGTCAAACTGTGAAGGCTTTCTAATTTATTTTGGTTTGAAATACGACACTTTCTGCTTTTACCAGGCATCTTTTTACATGGTTCTGTTTACAGGGCTGATTTAAAAATTTGTATTATTACAACCAGCTTTTGCTGCTAAATCTCACAAATACCTACAATATTTAAATATGTGTCATGTCCCCAAAGTAAAGCCTCAGTAGGCATCCCTTAGTCAATAAGCTCCCTCAGAAGAGAATGGGAGAACTTAATTTACTGGGTTTAGTACCTAATCAAAGTGATTAGAATTTGAATTGAATCTGACCTCTGGGGAGTGGAGTAGAGTTTATTCACCCTTTGTGAAGAGCTATTTTCTCAGTTAAGGACAAAAAGGCAAGGGTACCAAATATCCTTTGGTTCTCACCTGGATTGTAGGGGAAACATTTTTAGCAAATGATCAGAAAAAAACAGAATTAGGTACCCCAACCTGAATCAATCAATCATTCTACAAGCATTTATGAAGCCTTAAAGTTTACTATGGAGAAGCTAAGTAATTCAGTGACTAGATCCCTGGGCCTGGAGTCAGAAAGACCTCAGACACTTACCAGCTGTGTGACTGTGGGCAAGTCACTTAACACTAAAATTGGAGAAGGGAATTGCAAACCAGTCCAGTATCTTTGCCAAGAAAACCCCCCATGGATGGTCCACAGGGTCATGATTCAGAAATGACTGACCAACTGAATACATGAGTGAACTATATTCCAGGGACTGTGCTGGAGAGAAAAAGAAAAAACAAAAAACCATCCAGCTCTGCTCTCGATATCACATTCTAGCGGAGGAAGAAATACCAAGAACAGCTTACGGGCATACAAGGTAATCTCAAAGGCTAGGCACCAGTGGCACCGAAGTGAGTGAACCTTCCTGCAAAAGTGGAGATTTTAGCCAGAGAAGTCAGGAGTTGCAATATGAAGAGAGATAGCATTACGGGCGTGGAGGATAGCCAACAGAAAAGAGAGCGTTCAGAAATGAGGTGTTGTGTGTAAGAAACAGCCAGAAGGCCAATGCCACTGATCATGATCAATTTCAAAACATGATACAAGAGCCTCTAATCCAATCCTTTACCCAATAACATTTGCTCCCCAAATAGGAAGGGGTGTGGTTCTCATATGACTATAAGATACTCTGAGGGAGGCTGAAGCTTCCATGGAATGAGCTTCTCAGAGGAAGACAGGAAACAAGCCTGAGGTTCATTTTTTCCAGAACCCATTTCCACCAACTGCACTCACCTTATGATGAATGATTCATATGTGAAAAGGAAGGCTCTACCATAAGATTCCTTTATGTACAGAACATGCTTTGACTGATAAAAACTCAATTTCCACTCCAATTTTCAGAAGCATCACACAATATAACTTTTAAGGGCCAAAAAATCAGTTTCTGTGTTTACCTGGCTGTCTTTGGATGCCGTTGTTCATTTTCTAGCTCTTGTCTGAAGGACTAGGCTTTCTGTGCAAGGCAAAGATGTTTCCTCAGCTGGCAGTGACCTAGTTTCAGTATAAAGAACACACAACAGTGAAATTCATACTTGTTATTTAGGAAGGACATTTAAAGCTAATTGATACAGTTACCTTCAAAGAGATTTTATGAAGGGATGAAAATGTTACCCTGCCATAGAAGACTGACTTTTCAATGACACTTTTTGTGTTAACATCAGAAAGCAGAAGAGAGCGCAGTTAGAACTCTCCTTGACTCCTTCATTCTTAGAGTATTACATGTATCCAAAGTTGGATCTTGTGGGTATTCACCAAGGCTTTGTCCTGGGACCCCCTTTCTTCTCTCTCTTTCTATTGGAGACTGTACTGGCTTCCATGGATTTAATTGCCATCTCTATGCCTTTGAACTTAAAGCCATCACCATCCTCCCAGTCACTGGGTTCATAATCTGACATTATCCTCAACTCCTGATTCTCCCTTGCTCCTTGGCAATCTGTTGCCAAATCTTCCTTTCTTTTTAACTGCCACAACATCTCCACATATAGTCCATTCGCTTTACTTATAGAGCTATCACCTTAGTTCAGGACCTACTCACCTCTAACTTGGTCTATTGCAATGACTTTCTTGCCTCTTTTTGAATCTCAGTTAATCCTCCACACTATTGCTAAAATGATTTTCCTTAAGTAGAGATCTGGCCATTTCATTCCCTGGCTCAGTAAACTCTGGGGGCTCCCTATCACCTCTGGGTTTACCGGTAAACTATTTAGCTTTTAAAGCCCCTCCCAACCTGCTCCCAACCTATTTTCCCAGACTCATGTTATACTATTCTCCATCTCACAATCTGAGACTCAGTCCCACCAGCTTTCTCTCTGTTCCTCATATGCAGTCCCCCCAGCCCTTACCTCCCATCTCCATGCCTCTCCACTGGCTGTCTTCCATGCCTTCGATTCACTCCCTCTGTTGCTCAAAGCATTTTTTCTCTTTCTTCAAAATGCAGTCCAGTACTATCTTCTACATAAAACCCTTTGTGATCCCAATTGTTAATACGCTTTCTCTCAAACTACCATATACTTAAATAATTTTTGTTAATTCTCTTTATAGTTATTCTACATTTATTTATCTATCTACTTATCTTCTTTCATTAGAATATAAATTTCTTTCCAGTAAGGATTGTTTCCTCCATTGTGGTTATTGACACAGCTCTCAGCATGGTGCACAGAATAATAGGGCAGCTAGGTGGTAGAGTGGAGAGTGCTGGGCCTGGAGTCAGGAAGAATCATCTTCCTGAGTTCAAATCTGGCCTCAGATACTTACTAGCTATGTCATCCTGGACAAGTCACTTAACCCTATTTGCTTCAGTTCCTCATCTGTCAAAGGAGCTAGAGAAGGAAATGGCAAAGCACTTTGCAATCTTTGCCAAGATAACCCTCAAAGGAGTCACGATGTCAAACATGACTGAAAAATGACTAAACAACAACAAACTCTCTCCTTCTACTTTATACACACTGCAATGTATCTAATAGGTATATTTGATGATATAGCTAAAAATTTAATGATTTTCTTAAAGACTTTGGAGATGATTAAAATTATAGGTGATATATTCCAGATATTTATGTATAATAGCATAGTAATTATACTTTTGATAGCGATACTTTACAACCTGTATGGTGTAATTGATAAAGGTTCTAAAATTTTGCTATGGCAAAACATTATGATCGGTCACCATAATTTGAGCAATTATATGTAAACTACATGATTGATTCTCTTCCAAAAATGAAATTGTACTAACCCACTGGAGTCATTGTGATTTGATAACATGAATGAGTCAACTGGAGGTTGCCAATTTTTTTCAATGACCTTTCAAATAAAAAATTTGAAGAGAAATTCTATAAGATAACTTCTTGATCTTATAAAAGTCAAAGTGTAAGTATACATGCATTTGTGTGTGTGAAGTGGTCAAATTTTGCTGTCTGGACACATAAGTTGTACCTCCCCAAACAAGTATTTTGGGGCATGCAAAGTATGGTATAAGGAAGAATGTCAATCTCAGAGGCAGAGGACCTGAGTTCAAACTCTAACTCTGCCACTTACTGATGTGGATACAAAGGTGCCCTAAGGGTTAAAAATAATATTAAGGGTTGCCTTCTCAGTACCTTGGGAGACCCTCTTGAACCTGAGAGCATCCTAAAGTAAGCTTACCCCTTGTCTTGGACCATAAAATTCCTTGTCTTCCCCCGTCCTGGGTCATAAAATTTCCTGTTTCTCTTATCTTGTGCCATCCATCTTCCTCATCCTGTCTCTAAATCTTCAACCCCCATTAGAAACCCTAAAGTTGCATCATCATCCTACAGGCTGTGTAGCTTTCTGGCTATATAAGTCTGGTCCTTGTCCTATATCAATGCGTTTGTTTAGCTCCTTGCTAAATCTCAAGCCTGTATGCTTTTGCATCAATAAAGCTTCCTTTGGCTAAAAGGAAGGTCTGATTGAATTCTTTCAAAATCTGAACCAGTTTTCCCAACTCTGACTTTGACATTACTACTTATATATGATTGTCAAGGGCACTATCCTCCCAGTCACTCAGGCTTTGTGTCATTCTCGATTACTCCTCATCCCACAAATCCAATGCATTGTCAAATACTGTCATTAATTTATTAACTTCTATGTTATGTACCTCTTTACTCACACAGTTACCACCTGGCTTAGGTCCTCATCACCTTTTGTCAGTCCTAGGACTATTTCAGTAGACTTCAAACTGGTATACTTCCCTTAAATACCAAAAGTAGTTTTCAGAAATTTTTCAAAAATTCCTTGCTAACACTTGTTATAATTTTTTTAAAAAGCAATTGGGGTTAAGTAACTTGCCCAAGGTTATGCGGCCAGTTTTTTTTTTTTTTTTGTGGGTGTTAAGTATCTGAGCCCGGAACCAAACCCAGGTCTCCTGACTCCAGGACCAGTGCTCTTACTCACTGCGCCACCTAGCTGCCCCTTGTTATAATTTTTGAAGTAATGCTAAAGAGTATTGGAAGTTTACCCTTGACATCTTGTAGAAGTACTCACCTGATCTTCTGTTTAAACGTCTCAGTTTTCCATTTCTTGGAAATCAGGACAGGTCCAGGGCCCTGGATATCTCAGGCACCAGTTTTATAATTAGTGGAATGAATATAAGCACCTCATCCCACAATTCCACCTTTGAGTGGAATTAGTACTGCTAATCATCTTATCTTTGAATCCCTAATGAGTAGCATAGTTTCTTGCATAGTGAAGTTACTCAATAAATTTAATTGTTGGATTGGAAAGGAGTTTATACTGAGGTCCCAAGGGGAAAGGGAAACAAGGAGATACATAAAATCATTGTTTCCAAATGCAATTTAAACTTAATTTATGCTAATCACTAAAATGAGGGGAAAAAAATCTATATCACTACACCAAATGACAATCTGGTCTTGAAAATATTAGGGAAGATCAGCAAAGAGCTTTGTTGATATGCAGTTGATGGACTATGTGATATGATTTGTGGCATGTTGTGAAGTTTCTCTTCCCCCACAATACCTTCCCTGGCATTTTATCATACTGCCTGAGATCTTGTTATTAAAGATTTAAACAATCAATTATAAAGTCACAAAATATTTGCTTTAGAAAGAACCTTAAAAACTACCCCAACCCCAGGAGGTGTAATGGCTTGCCTAAGGTCAGCTAGCCAATTAGTGCCAAGATACAACTGTGTCTCATCTCATATTTAAAGTGTCTACTAGGTGCTATACATGCGTCTTAGGTAATAAGTTCCTCATCATCAGAGGGGTCCAGACATCCTTGACATTACAATAAGTACATTCATGCTGAGAATCCTAATTCTATAACACCATTTCCCTGTTAAATGATGAAAATATTCAGCAATGCTTATCTTTTGTAGAAGAAAAGCACAGCAGCAATGGAATACTCCAGGTGGCTTTGTTCTCAAAATAGCTACACTATAGATTATATGTAAGTTATTTTACGTCAGGTAAGCACATATATCATTTAATTAATCAGGCAACAATTAAGGAAGGATATTAGAGCTTCCTATTTTGCATTTTTTTATTTTTAAAGCAATCGGGGTTAAGTAACTTGCTCGAGGTTACACAGCCAGTTATTTCTGGGTGTGGTACTAAGTATCTGAGCCCAGATTTGATCCCCAAGTCATCCGGACACTGGAGCCGGTGCTTGTACTTGCTGAGCTTGCAGTTTTTTTTTTGCTCAGATATCTGCAGTTTATATTTTTATCTCAGTTGATCCCCACAACAATTCTGGAAAGTAGGTGCCATAGCTATCCTCATTTTACAGATATGGAAACTGAGGCTGAGTGAGACAAAGTGATTTGTCTAGGGTCATGGGGTCTGAGACAAGATTTGAACTGAGATCTTTCTGACTCCAAATCCAAAACTCTATCCACTGTACCTTCTAGCGATATGATGGCTTGTTAGCTGTGATCAAGTATTTGAAGACTTGTATTATCTAGATGCCTAAGTATGGATTTCAATAAAGCAGGGGTTCCATGAAACATTTGAGAGTTTCAAGGTCAACAACAATTAATTCTAAAATGAAATCTCTAAATTCAGAATGATCTCTAAGGAGTGATGGCTGTTTTGAAAAGTACTTAGAATGTTCACAAAACCTCACCTTGCCATTTGGTTTTAGTATTAGTTCAATTAGCATGACCCACTAGGTATGAGTCTTGTTTGATTAGATTATTAAGTTCTTGTTTAATTTTTCCCTAAGAATAAAAAGGTACATTTCTACCTTTCAGATGAAATGGTGTAATGACTAGATCCAGATGGAATGACAGTAAATCCCCTTTGCAATTGCTTAGATATCCCATGGGGACACATATCACGGCATCTGGTTTATTTGTTAGAGGCAAGAGAGGTGATCAGAGTCCTGTGCGAGTGTTTTCTAAATGGGTGATGGTGGTCAGCCATTGACAATTCTAGAAGGATGCCACAAATACAATCATTCTTCGACATTATGGTGACCATATATTGAAAGCTTCATGACCTTCTCATAGAGAGCCTTCTATTGGTCATTCTTATGGCATTTAAAGAATCAGAATGAGAGGCATTTCATATTAGCAGAAGAGTCCAATTACTATACAAGAAGTTGTCGATGGGTGTGTGCAAATATTTTACTCAATTAAATATTTCCTCAAAAACTGTCTAGATCATTTGTCCATTGGGAAGCACAAGGCCTCAGTCATCATGCTTGATGAAATTCTTTAGTTAATTTTGTTACTTGCAAAAATGTTCACAAATAGTATGAATATGAGATGAAAGTTGTCATTTTATTGTCATAAAATACAATAAATAAAACTTCTATTATATTTTAGACAAGGACAGTTGCAGGATCTTATATTTTCTGTTTCTACTCATCAATTTCAAGGTTGTGAAGATACAGAAAATGTTGTAGGAAATGGTTTTGAGACCCTCCCTCCACCTACCATTTCCTTTGCACATTTATATCAGTGATATTATATACATACATACATACATACATATATAATTGTGTGTTTTTCTTCTAAAGATTTTGTAGAGATGAGAATTATTGTTTTTCAACTTTATTTTATTATAATATAATATATAACATATTATAACTATGTATTTGAAAATATATCAAAATATGTATTATATAATATTAACTTATTTAATTTGTTAATTTAACTTTATTATTCTTTTTTTAACTATACTAATTTAATGTTATGCAAGCGGCAGGACCTCCCAAGGAGCAAAAAATTCTGGTTTGCTATTTAACCAACTAACTACCTGGTATACATATGTGAAGTTATGAAAAAAAAGCACCAATTACATCATTAATTTCTGTGTTCATGTTAATTTTCATGTGTCCAATACCTTAAGTGAATGGACTTAAAAGAAATACAATGTAAAGGACTGTCAGTCTCAACTTTTTAATTTATTTTTCCATGGGATCCTGTGCTGATGTAGCATTTTCTGTCTTCAGTTCTTTGTGTTACCTTTGTCTAATGATAATAGGGAGTTGAGGGATTGAGTTACCATAAAAAGAAGAAAGACAGGTGGCATTGGTAAATGTGAGCAAGGAAAGGCAAATTAGTCATGAGCTGTTTCTCCTCACCATCTCTGCAAAGAACAGAAATGCCGTGGAAGTGGTTTGCTGTGATTTTGAGGGGGACATTTATCTGCAAGACTGGTAGTTTCATTCTTTCTATGGATCACACCTATTAGATAAACAACAATGAGGCCTTATCTGAAAGGAATCTGACTGCAAATCTAGGAAATACTTTATTTATAGAAGGCATTTCTTTTTCTACGTGGTTTGTTGCAATTTGTTATTACTAAGGGACCCATCTTTGTTGTTGTTAATAAGTCATTTCATCTGTGTCTCACTCTGTGACCCCATTTGGAGTTTTCTTGGCAAAAATACTGAGTGGTTTGCCATTTCCTTCTCCAGCTCAGTTTATAAATGAGTAAACTAAGACTCCATAAATCGAGAGCTTTCTCCAACAAACATATAGGAATCTATAGAATATTCATTGGTAATTCTAAATAAAGTACCTGGCCACATAGTGAACAACAAAAAGATATTGTCTCATAGGTGGAATTCATAATTTAGAGGTAAAATGGTCCTAGAAAGACTTGGTGATAAAATTGAAAAGAGATTCTATTTCAGTGCCCTGCTACTTTTGCCAAATGATTTAAGGTAAATTTGAGGTCCATAGGAAATAATTGAAAAAGGAAATTTCAAAATTCTCATGTCCATATTTTTTCTTACATTTATTGTTCTTTAAATGAGTAATCTTATGATAAACTAACTACCACACTCAGGGAAGAAACACAGCTCATATACAGAATTTATGTTTCTTCTTTGAAACCAATATAGATCTTGTGAAGGCTGTAGACAGAATGGGACTATTGTATTGTATAAAGGCTTGGGAACCCAGATCAGCTAGTGAGGGAGGGGCATCACTTGCTAGGCAGGTCAGGTACTATCACCAAAGACTGGGTGTTACCATCCCAGATGTGATATAACACCAAAGTAGCTCCCCAGCTTTTCCTTCTCATTTAAAAAGTCCCATCTCTAATGCAGGTCAGGAATTCTGATTTCCATCTCCTGGGGATTCTTAACTAAATAGGATGGTAGTCAGAATTAGAACATTCTTACAATGTAGAAACCTGTTGTCTATAACACCAGGAACTAAGGTGCTATAAAAAGCTGACAATTGGGAGTAAGGTCAGCATTATTATAATTTTTGGAAATGGGGAGAAATCTCAATAGATTAGAGGTATAAGGGAAACTAATGCCATTAGGGATGAATTCCTTAGGATACTTCTCTGTTATTTCTGATTAGCTTGACCATTGCTAAAAATGAATGGCTTTGATGAACAGATAATATGCCTTAAGGAGCTACAATTTTCCTTTGAGATTCCTACATATTCATACCAACCAAGATTTTAGGAAAGAAAATCTCCGTGAGAGCCAAGCAGCAACGAATGAGCATTTGTTACAAATCCACCATGCTAGGCATTGAGAACAAAGATGAGAGTGAAGCTCTCCTGTGGGAGACAACATATACCTCTAAAAGTACATACAGAATCAGTACAAGGTTGTTTGTTTATTTTTTGAGAAGGGGAGGGAGGAATAATTGTTGGGGAAGCTGGGAAAGTTTTACTTAGAAGGTCTTATTGGAATTGAATTTTGACAGAAATAAGAGATCTTAAGAGGTATAGGTGAGGAGGAAGTGTTATTTCAGGAATGGGGACAGCTGGACAGGACATAGAGTCCTGGAGAAGGAACAGTAAGAACGCTAGGCCCCAATATTAAGGAGATGTTGTTCAGTTTTTTTTTTTTGTCATGCCTGACCCTTTGTGACCCCATATGGGGGCTCATTGGCAGAGATATTGGAGTAGTTTGCCGTCTTTTTCTCTGGCTCATTTTATAGATGAGGAAACTGAGGCAAACAGGGTTAAGTGACTTGCCCAGGGTCACACAGCTAGTAAGTGTCTGGGGCCAGATTTGAACTCAAGAAGAGGAGATTTCCTGACTCCGGGCTTTACATTCTATCTAGCTCCCAATGTTAGGGAGAAAGGGGCCTTAAGTGATCAATATAGGATAACAAAAGGGCATGTACTTTTATTGGCAAAGTGAAATCCTTCTACCAATGCATGTTGGCATCTTCTCTGTAACTTATAATTTTCAAGAGTTGCCTATGGGGCAGCTAGGTTGGCATAGTGGAAAGGACACCAGCCCTAGAGTCAGAAGGAGCTGAGTTTAAATCCAGCCTTAGACACTTACTAGCTACGTCACTTAACCCTGATCGCCTTAAAAAAAAAAAAAAAGAGTTGCCTAGAACTTTAGATGGTTAAGTGACTTGCCCAAGGTCTCATAGCCAGTTTGCATCAGATGAAAGTGGGACTTGAACCCAGATCTTCTGAGCTTAAAGACCCGCTCTCTCTCTACCATAGTGTGATTCAGTTCATCACTCTACTTATTCACACATATCTGTGCATCCATTCCCTAGCAACCAATATCAATTTGTTCAAAAGGATAACATTTGCAATGTAAAGCTTCTTAAATCATAGGCATATCATCTACATGATCTGAAGAGATTTAAGAACTACAAACCAGACATTATGGAATGCATCGCAGCAGTCAAAGTCTAGCTGGCACTAACACAGACCTCAAGCCCCTAACACCCAGTCAATTGCTTGGCAAGACAAAAGTCTTTCTAAAAGCAATGGCAGTTAAAGCATGTTCTGAAAGCATGGTGATATGGAGTGTAGTTGAGACAAAATAAAACGGGATGGAAAAATGACTCACTTTAATACTTCAAGGGTCTATGATTTCATCAGTGTGGGTACTCCCTCCACCCCTGCAGATCATAACCCCTCCATACCTCAGTAGATTTCCTTCATGAATTGCTCTGTCTGCCAAAATTCATCATATGGAGGAAACCCGTAAGGATGGAGAAATGACTGCCAGTGCGAAATATGAGTTCTTTCTCCTCACCATCTCTGCAAAGAACAGAAATGCAGTGGAAGTGGTTTGCTGCAAGCTTTGCTAAGTCCTTTATTTTTTTTAGATAGAGAGAATACATGGAAATTACACTGACCTGAGGAGCAATCAATCAATTCATCAATCAACAAGCATTTATTAAGCACCTGCTTCATGACAGCAACTGTGCCAGGTCCTGGTGATAGAAAGCAAAAAGAGGAAAAGGAAAATGCAAATCCCTTAGACAAGCAAATAAGAACAAGGAAACCAATGCCTACTCTCCATGTTTATATCTTCCAGGGAGATGGTACTGAAAAATGATGCCAGGAACATAATTATGGTTCTTAGAAATGCCTTGGCCACAAGGAGGTTTTTCTACATACACACACATTTATATGCATATATATGTATGTGTACATATACATATGCATGTATTTGTGTGTTCATCTGTGTATATAGATTGTATATTTGTATATACATATATGCATGTGTGTTGGACCCAATCAAATGAAGATGCAAAAAGATCTTATTTAAGACCCCAGTCTGTGGAGGTTAGACTTCCAGGAATAAAGTGATTATGTGGTTACTTGATGGCTTTGTATGTGAGTGCATTATATTTTTATACTTGGCAATCTGTACAATATATGGTACCTTTAAGGTGTACAAACCACAACACATTATACCAGAAAGGAGCAGCAGAGCTAGCAAACGACTGCAGGGTTTTATCTGTGTGTCCTGCTGCCAACAATGGGCTGAGAAGAGGAAGGGAAGGGAAGGGAAGGGAAGGGAGGGAGGGAGCATCTTGATTTGCAGGTCATTCCTTTGAAGCAGCTAGCTTTGCATTATTTTGCTGACTACAGACCTGATGAAAATCTGATGAATGTGATAAAATATGACCCTTTGTCCATTATGGCACCAGGATGAGAGCAGCCTGTATTTGGCTTCTGGGAGCTGTGCAGTCAGTGCACTGCATTTAATATAAAAATATGAAGTGTTCAGAAACTTGGATGGAGTAGCAATCTCTGCTTTGAGAAATATAGCCCTGGGCTTTCAATACTTACAGTGCCATCATCAGGGCACAGTAGGTCAATGCAGAGCCTGAAAAGCAAATACTCAGGAACTTGGTCTGGCCCCTGGGAGAGAATTCTTAACCCAATGATGATGAAGGAGCCAATAGGTGGTGGCTAAATGCCAGAGCTGCATTACGGTATATATACTTAGGAAGAACAATTCATGGGTTACATGGAAAGCAAAATCTAAGGGACAGATTAATGGTCCTTGCTAAGGAAAGTCATTCATTCCATAGGCACTTATGTGGGCCTACTGTGTGGGGGGCAGCTTGTTGGGCCATAGGAAAAATGTGACACTACAAAGCTACAATAAAGTGTTAAAACACAGCTATAATACATAGAAGAAACATAATAAACAGCTATAATATATAGAATGTCATATATGAAATAAGATATATAAGAAATATGATGGGGGCGGCCAGGTAGCACAGCGAGTAAGAGCACTGGCCCCAGTGTTGGGATGACCTGGGGGATCGAATCCGAGCTCAGACACTTAGCATCCACCCAGAAACACCTGGCCGTGTAACCTTGAGCAAGTTATTTAACCCCAATTGCTTAGGGGTGGCCAGGTGGCTCAATGAGTAAGAGCACCGGCTCCAGTGTCGGGATGACCTGGGGATCAAACCCAGGCTCAGATACTTAGCACTACACCCAGAAACAACTGGCCATGTAGCTTTGAGCAAGTTACTTAACCCCAATTGCTTAAAAAAAAAGAAAAAAGAAATATGATGATATTTAAGATGTACTTTATGAGGTAACATGACTTTAATACATAATATCCTACATAATTATAATGAGGTGTTAAGGTACAAATTTCTATATCAGTCATAATACACAAAATATTATATATGAGATAAGATATAGAAGTGATGATATTTAAGATGCACTTTATAAGGTAACATAACTTTAATACATAATATCCTACATAGTTACAATAATCTGTGAAGGCACAAATCTATATAACATAACTGCTATAATATACAGAATTTTATCAATGAAATGAGATAAAGAAGATGTATATGATATTTAACATATAATTATGTAACATGACTACAACACATACTATTCTACACATTTACAATAAGGTGTTAAGGGAAAAATTTCTATATATAGCTATATTATCTTATATAGAGAGAAATATATAAGATAAGTGATAATACATAAAATTTTTCTATGAAATACAATATAGAGCAGATACTATTTAAGATGCACTTATAAGGTAACATAAACTATAATAATATGATAGCCTATATACAAACATGAGAGGTACAAAAATAGTGCCATAATGAAGTTCAAAGGGGAAGTTTATTACTGACAGGAGTGAAGGTTGGGATGAAGGAAATATTAATGGAGGATGTGGCATCTGATTAAAAAAAATACATTTAGAAATTCACTAGATGAGGCAGAAAGAGGACATTATAGGGATAGGGCTGCACTTAAACAGAGACATAAAGGAGGAAAAACAAAAAACATGTTAAGAAGCTAGAAAATAGTCCATTTTGGTGGAAGCATAGAGTGTAAGGGTAGAAGTAATAGGAGCCAAGTATAAAAGTAGAGAGTGGTATTAAATTTTATAAAGTCCTGAACGTTAGCGAAAGAGTTTGGACTTTTTGCATTTGGCATATGGATCCAAGAGTTTTGAGCCGAGGATTCACATGAATAGATCTATGCTAAAGATTAGTCTGACAGCAACATGAAGGGTAGACTCTGGGGAGAGAGTGGAGGTCACGAGACCTGTTAGGAAGAGGCATCAGAAGAAGTTTATCTAGGATTCCATTTTGGGGATGAAAATAATAATAATAAAATCTTCCAATTGTCAGACTCATTAGGATGTTGGAGCTGGAAGGGAACTAGGAGGTCATTTAAGTCCAATGATGGTTTCTTTCTACAATGACAGTGACAAGAAATAGCCTACAGCTAAAAACTTCCAATAATAAGAAATCATTACTTTGTAAAACAGTCCATTCTATCTTCAATTACTCCTGATTATTAGGAACTTGTTTTATTTTGTGTCAAAGTTTTCTTCTTTGTTACTTACACTCTGGTCTTAGTTCTGCCCCTAGTCTCCAAAAAGTGTAAGTCTAATCATAGGATTTCATAGAATCAGAGGCTATCTAGTACCATCCCCCCAATTTTACAAATGAAACAACTGAGTTCCAGAGAATTTAAGAGGAAGAAGTTGGATTCTCCTGCAAGAGTCTTGCCTAAGGTCACACATCTCTTAATCTAGGTTCTATATGGACCTAGTCTTCCTGAAAATGGCACCAAAAATTTTGAAAGCCCAGTGTTGGCTTTCTGAAACTAGAGATTACACTCCATCCAAGTGTTCTCAACCCAAGCCTTATTCCAAAAACAGTGGTTTTTTCCCACTATTCCAAAAATCTCTACACAAATTATATAGTCCCATACAGATTTAAGATAACAGTTATATCAAAGGATGCTTTCCATATCAAGGGAATTCATAGCATGATACAATAGAAGTGTGTGAACTCTACAGTCAAAGGTTCTGGGTTCAAATTCCACTTCGGATGATTATAACTTTTATGTGAGTTTGGCCAAATCACATAATCCTCCTCCCCCCACGGTCTCAATTTCCTCATCTGTAAAATAAGAGGATGGGATTAAATGACCTTTAAAGTCTCTTCCAGCTCTAGAGCTGTTATACAATTTTCCTTCCTGAGTCTTCTCTTCTCTAAATACCTAGTTGGTTGAATAAATATGAATCATGGTTTTGAGTCCTCTCACCATCGTGGTTCCTCCTAGCTTTAAATGTATCTTTGGTACCAGAAAAAAATACAATATTGCCCACGTGGTATGACCAGAATAGAGTACTGTGAGACTATTCAATCTATTGATCTGGACACTATATTTATATTCATATAGCTCAAAGTTACAATGATTTTTCTTGTTTTCTATATCATATTTTTAACTCATATTAAACTTGAATTTCTAGCAAACTGCCAAGATTTTTCTCCCACATGGACTGTGGGGGAAATCTTGCATATCTCCATCTTGCATTTGTTCTGTTGATGTTTTTATTCCAAGTAAAGAATTTTAAATTTATAACCATCAAATTTTATTATATTACCTTCAGCCCACTTTTTTTAATCTCTTGAAATTTTTAAAATTGTTGTTGATGATTTGATTATGTAAAATATTGCTTACTCCTCTCTACTTTGTGTGATTTTCAATTTGATAAACCTTTTGTTTTCATTACAATCATTGTTTAAAGTGTTGAATGGAACATACATAGCATTTCCTTTGAGAACACCTTATAGATTGATATTCATCCACTTAGTCAATATTCTTTGATTGATTTAACCATCTCTAATCCCTGCAAATATAAATTTACCCCCCCCTTCTCTATCTTGTCCACAATGATAAGGTAAAATACTTTTTTCAAATACTTTACTAAAATCTAAATGTCCTCTGACTTCATACTTTCTAAAATCTGGGGTTTTTAAAAATATCTTTCACATTTCCCATAATCCCTAAATTACCGATAGCTCTTAATCTTACTCCCTGTTGCTTTCAAATAGCTTACAAGCAATATCTTAAAAACCATTCTAGAAAGTTTCTAGCCCATTGTTTTCAGAATCTATTTTCTTCTTTGTTTTAAAAATTGGACAAACGCTTATCTTCATTCCGTTGGCACTTCTCCTATTCCCATATTTCAAAGATAACAACTCAGCAATCTCTGACAGAAGCTCAGTGATCACATCTCCAATATATACCAGTGTGTTTCTTTTGGGGGGGGGGGGGGGGGGAGGGGAGGGTGGTTAGTACTCTTAAAGCACATTCATATGTGTGATATCAAGTCTCACAACAAACATGTGAGGCGAATCTGATACCATAATGTTCCTCTGACAAATGAAGCAACAAAACTCAGTGACTTTGAGCGGTTTGCATGGTTGCCAGGTCTTGTCGTGCAATGTCAAGGCCGTTGAAATCTCCATCCCTTCTAGCTAAGCAAAGGAAGCAGGCTTATACATTGAAAACTTTACAATGAGGCAAAAAAAGAAAGGATACCATGTATAGTGAGAAGGAGGAGAGAAAGGATCAAGCAAGAGAGAGATCAAGAAAGGAAACACAAATGGTTTCTGGAGATAAACCTACCTACTCTATGGTTTGCCCACTTTCACCCCAATTGTTTCCATCTCTATTCTCTGACTTTCTGATTTTCCAAATATTTTACAACTTTATCTCCTATATGAAAGAAAGACTTTGTCCTGAGTGGTTCTAAAATAAATAGAAAACATTTAGAAAAAGAATTGTGGGTCACTTTTAGGCCCCTGCATATTTTAGCAATGAATATGCCTGCCCTTTATATTATTAGTTTCAATTTGGTGAGCTCTTCAGAACCATTCACTCTACCATTATTTGATATCATTGATTAATTAATTGATTTAACTCTCCATTTAATTTTTAATTAAAAAATTAATGATTTAATTTTCTTTTGTTTTCTTCCTATGCTGTTCATGGCACAAATGGTGTTGTAATAGTGGATATAATTGCATATAAGGCTGCTGAAAGAGCCACCAAGATGAAACCAAGGAGTGCTTGTTTTCACATGCGTGTAAACACAGTATTAAAAACAAATGGTATTGACAACCATTTAAGCCACAAAACTAAGCATAGATTGTGTTTTCTGATCCAAGCATCTGTGTCCATTGTCAATATTAGTTTTGAAGCTTTTATGTCATTGCAAAGAACCTGCTTCAGCTACTGGCATGTGCCAAAAACTAGAATATGGAAACACTGCCACCTGGTGGTGGATAGTAGAAAATATTCAAGCAGCCACAAAGAGAAAATTCCAGTCCTGGAGATTTCTAGTCATTCCCATTTGTTCTTTTGAAACTTTCCTGTTCTACTAAGATAGAGTGGCTAAGTGGACTTATCCCTTTACCATAGTATACGTTTCATTATCTTCATCATCAAATAAGAATATATAGCCAAGGAAATGAATCCCTTTTCAATTTTAACCTTTATTTAGTAAAAATTAAAGCTAAAATTAAAATGAAACAGTTTTATTATCTCTATTCAATTTCCCTTTTTGTATAACCCCCCCGAACTTTGAGGAGATAAGGCCTGGTACATTTACAAGAGAAGACAGAAAATAATTGCATTGGCAGGGCGGCATGGAAGTATTACGATCAACATTGTTGGCTTTTTCTTTTTTTAACAGCAGTCCTCAAACATCTCCCCTTTTTTAATTTCCTCAATATCATTCTTTACCTTGAAAAATATTAACATACAAACTACTAGAGTATCAGGAAATACAGCCTTGAACATGTGATTATAAGTATAGTTTCCTTAGAATTTATAATAGACCTCACTGAAAAGCATTGCACTTATCAGATTAAATGATTTAAGGGAATACCCAAGTAGGCGAGATGATAGATATACTGGATTGTCTCTATTCAGATATCATTAACAGTCATACTTCACCTCTTCTGGGAATATAGTCTTGCCTGGATTTTTAAATTTTTTGTTGTTTCTATTCAGTCATTTCCAGTCATGTCTGACTCTTTGTCACCCCATTTGGAGTTTTCTTGGCAAAGATACTGAAGTGGTTTGCCATTTCCTTCTCCACTTTATTTTACAGATGATGAAATGGAGACAAAGTCAGGTGACTTGCCCAGGGGCACGGGGCACGCAGCTACTATGTGTCTGAGGCCAGATTTGAACTCAGAAAGATGAGTTCCTGGCTGGGCACCATATCCACTAACTGCCCGCTATCTTTCCTGCCCTCTGTAATTATCTCTTATTTAGCTTTAAAAAAACCTATACACAGTTCATTTAATGAGCAAAGTTAAATATATTTTAAATGTAATTGTTTTAATTTAATAGGCTATTTAGGTTTGTAAAGTTATTCTTTAGAATTTAATTTCATAAATGAAAGGAGGGAATGTGGCTATTGGCTCCCCTTATTTGGACCCTTGTCTTCATTGTCTTGGCGCCTCCTAGTGACCACTTGGGTCCGTGATGGTGAAAGACCTCTGCATCTTGTCAGTTGGAAATTAGGCAATTTTATAGAAACACCTGGCAAAGTTTTTAGGATAAACTGGGGAGCCCTCATTACCTAATGATGCAAGATCATCCATAGAGGTTATTCATAGGGTTATTGCCAAGATGACTTAAGAACATCCACTAACTTAGCCTTGAAACATCTTTATGGGTGTACAATCTAAGATTGTTGATCTTGCTGGAGAACAGAGGAGAGTTATAAATGGATGGGATCCATTTGCAACTCCTCCCTGGTAGGAAAAAGTGGGACACTTAGGTCAGTATATCTGTATTGCTTCCAAGATGTCATGTGATTCACTTCAACTTAAAAGGTGATCAGACATATAGCCGCAGTACCATTTTCTTCTAATTATGAATTTTATAAATGCCATAGGCATCTTCATTGAAAGCAAATTTTACCTTTTCAGTTATTTTCATGATAAATTATTTGAAAGTCTAAAAGGAGGTCACGAAGATATCTATTAATGGATTTAGTTGAAGACTCTCTGTAAGAAAGAAATCAAGATGATATCTAGTCCTGTGGTACCTCAGTCATTAATGAGCACCAGCAATTTCATGTATGGAGAAATTATAATCCCTTTGTAACAGAGCACTAGAGATCAATTACTCCTGGCAAGAGAAAATTCCAGTTGCATCCTTCTCTGTGGATATGCCTTTCCTTTAGTCAATAACTTCAGTCCATCCTCCTCTCAGGAGTGGATAAGCCCATTTAACCTTATAGGGGAAAGCAATTCAAAAGCAAAATCAATCAAAGCTACTACTTCTAATGGAAGCAACTACTGCTTCTTATTCAGCTACTCTCCTGTCACTTAAATCTGCTTTCTCATGGTTCAGGCTTTAATCTAAAGAAAACCTTGGATCTTTGCTCTACTTTGAGAAGCTATGGCATAAAAAACCAATAGGATTCTTTTTCATTTAGCTCTAGAACCCCCATCTGAGACAGAATCTCAACAATCCTGATGGAGAATTCGCATGTTTTGTCCCTTTCTGTATGCGATGTCCATTAATGCCCTTTTCTCAACTTCTTCATAGGAATGAAAGGCATTCAAATTGGGAGCTATCATGGATCAAAATTTGTCTTAGGCTGGCATCCACTACTAATTAAACAAAAATGAAAACAAACTTTAAAGAACAAAGAAAAGCTCCAGAGCTTATCATATAATATTATTATAGTATATGATCTCTCCCAAGGGAACAGCCAAATCACCACCTAGTAACTTCAGAAGTCAAAGTTCCGAAGGAGCATAGAATAATTGATATAGATTTGAAAGGGACCTCTGGAGTAATTTAATTTTACTCCCTCATTGTAATGGCAAGCAAAGAAGTACTTAGCACCTTGTTTCACCTACTTAAGTATTTAGCACCTTTTTTGAGCCCCTTGTGATTTGAAGGTGGGAAGAACTTGCTAATGCAACAGGAAGGGGCGGAACAGGGAGGAGAATCAGCATATATCAGGAGGAGCACGGCTGGGACAGAGCAGAACTGAGAAGGGGAATGGTTGTGGAGGCCAGCACTCTGTTTGTCTGTTCTGTCTGTGTTGATGTTTGTTTGTGATACTTTGTACAGAAGCCCTGGGATCTTACTGGAAGCCTTGAAAGAGGATTTTCTTGTTGTCTGTGTACAGAAATCCTGGAGGAGGGTTTCAGAGGTCCTGGCACTGTACTGACGTATTGAGTTCTCAGACTTTGTTGGTGGGTCCGTGTTGATTTCACAGGCAGATAGTGAATTGATGATGGTGCCGGCAATGTGAATGAATATTGTTTTGGCTCTGTTAAGCTTTGCCTTCCCAGAAACAGAAACTGTGAAGGACTTGAAGAGGACCAGACACTGTGAGCTTCAAATATAAAACAGGAGCTGGATGAGAAGTTGAGAGGTGGTTGCCTGTGAATCTAGGTGACAGTTGGAGAAATCCAAGGAGCTGGCCCCATGGAAGAAGAACCACGGAATTTGGGAGCCAGCCTCAAGACAAAATGGAAAGACCTCTCCTTGGGTATTTAGTGCTGGTCAACAAGTTCATGATTTACTGTGATCTAGGGGTGGGAGAACCTTACACTTCCGTACCTTGTACCCCTTAAGGATGATTGAGTTAAGGACTTACTGAATGATATCTTTTGTTTAAAACTATGTGGCCACTTTAGTGATACACTGTTATGTTATATCATTATGAATGTTTTACTTTGGTTTCTGTGAATATTTTGCTTTAGTTTATTGCTGAATAAACAGAGAATTCACTATACTATGTGATCAGAACCTTAGAGCTATTCATAGCAACAGTCCTCTGGAAAGCTGCTCATGCTTGGCTTTACACTCTGTAAAATTTTTTGCAGAAGAGAAAAATGAAGCCCAGGGTAGATGTAGCCCAAGGTCACACAGGTGGTCAATGATGCTTTCCTCAGGACCTTACATTCAGAATCCAGATGCTATGGTGGCACAGAGGTCCAGAGACTGTTCAGTGTAAGCTGGACACCAACCACTGTGTCCCTCAAGTCCTATATTCAGTCTCCTTTGACTGTAGAGGGTTGTACCTAAATGCTATCGTTGTCAGCTGCCTTTTGTCCCACCCCACATTCTTGCTTGCTTATTGGAATCATGAACTGAAGAGGAACTTTGTTTAAATCTTTTGTTCTCTTTCTTATTTCTCAGGGAATTTCTTCTTTCCCCCTTTCAGGATGAGGGATAAGTAAAAAAAAATTTTTTTTCTAAGTTACATCCTTGCTATTTCTAGGGACTTGCATAGAAAGGTATTAGGGATTGTTCTTCTTCCAGCAGAAACTGATCTCCCATACTCCACTATGTAATCATCCATTTTTATTTCATGCTCTTTGGTCACTTTTTGTAGTACTTAGCATGAGGCCTTACATGGCATAGAAACTTAATAAATGACTGATTGATTCTACCAGTGATCACTCCAACTGCCATTCCTAACACCTCATAACCTCTCTCAACACCTCTAACCTATGTTGTAAGAATTATTTGGATTTTCCCAAACTCTATATTCACAGCACAGAACTTCCATTGTCTCCTCATTTTGTCTAGTTATTCATGTTTAGAACAGCAGGATCATAATATAATATTTTTCCATGATATGCTATTTATCTAATACTCTTACCTGAAAAATATATAAATTAAAGTTTTTTCAGTCTATAAGAATAAAATTCCATACTTTGTGAACTTGGTAATTTGCAAATTTACTTTTCAAAGTGAATTTCTATTGACAATGGCTCCCATTCTCTATAATAAATGTGCACAATTTAATTTTGAGCATGGAACTCAATTTTTCACAAAAGTCATTGTACAGATGAAGAGAGACAAAAGCCTATATTAACATTTGTCTCTACTCAAGCACATAATCAAAAAGCTCCCTTCATAAAAAGCAGCAAATGAGTTTGAAATTAAAAAGGGCATGCTTATGAACTGTTAGGCAGAGGTAGGGAACCTGAGACCTTGAGGTCACATGTGGCCTTCTAGATCCTCAATTGTGGTCCTTTGAGTGAATCCAAACTTCACAAAGTAAATCTCCTTAATAAAAGTATCTGTTCTGCAAAACTTGGACTCAGTCAAAAGGCCACACCCAAGAACTCAGAAGCCCACATGTGGCCTCAAGGCTGCAGGTTCCCCACCCCTGTTATAGTGTCTAATCTGGCCAAACCCATTTTGACTTGATTAGGTGCAGGCTGACAGAGGGTCATTTTAGAAGACACACATTTTTCTTATTTCATGCTAACATTTAAAGTAGTGAAATAACACTTATTGTGAAAAGGCAAATGACACAAGTATTTATTATTGTGCAGTCTTTTACCCTATTCCACTTAGCTTAATAAATGATTAATAGACAAGAAAAAATAAAAATAGTATGTGCAATTAAGACCCTTTTGTTATGCCCCAAGGACTCAAGTGAAGCTGACCTAGGGGATCTAGGGAAGTACTCAGACAAGGGAAAGATTGTAAAAGCTGTTTGGTTATACAGAGAAGAAGGAAGAAGTGACTAGTAACTGTATTCAGCTAAATTCACCCTTTTCTATAGTAGCTATGAACAGCTGCCGTTTGCTTTGGGCCTTTGGCAGGAAGCCTCTAATTGGAAATCCAAGATAGCTGAGCAAGCAAGCCTTGGAAGATTGTTCTAAATACATAAAGATTTCTCAGGAGTTTCAGCTGCTCAGCCCCCACTCCCCACCCCAGAGGCTACTAGCTTTGTCCAATAGGCAATTAGCCAAGGCAGTTAGCTCAATGAGATGGCAGAGAACTAAGGATTAGTGCTCTGATTTTCACCAAATATGGAGAGCAGGGAGAATACATTGTGATCTTCACAGTGAATGATATTTAATTTTTTGACCTCAGTCAAATAACTGTCACCTGTGCTCAAAGAGGAGGCTGCCTTCCTTTCCATAAAGAAGCAAAGAATACCTCTCAGTTTTCCAGAGTATTGGGAAGAATGACATTCTCTAAGTAAAGTAGATTGGTAGATGGGTCAGATTGGTGAAATGAATAGGAGGATGATACAAGACTGAAATGGGTAGAAAGGATGTTGAATGGGGTTATCAATTTATTCAGAGTTGATACATAATTGGTTATAAGTGTTTTAAGCAGGTGCTTAGGGTTGAGCCCACCCACAACCACAAGGAGTTGTGGTACAACGAAGCTGAATATGGTAAATAGTGCAGTGACTTGCACTTTATTTGAGTCACTTCTGGGTTCCAAATGTAGGCCAAGTTGTCTGCTGGAGGAGAAAGGTAAGAGATTTAGAGAAGGTGAGTCTCTACACTTCAGGTAGTTAGGGGTAATGAAGAGTTTCTAAAGGAAGTGAAAATAAGTTGTCCGTGGGAAAAGAAATAAAGGAATCTGATATGGAAAGAGGGAGATGACCCTTGTGAGAATGTTGGAGAGTGGAAGTATTTTACACATAGGAGGAAGGAAAGGGAAAGGACTATTGTACAATGAGAATTTAAAAATAGATGTGAGGCTTTTCCTGAAGAGAATGAGCTGAGTACTTTTGTTGAGGTTTAGAGGTATTGGTGCTGAGGTTTATGTTTGGTGCTCGAGACCCCAAAATACTGACACACTGGGTTTTGTTGAATGAATTTGACTTAAATCTTCTCTCACTCAAAGTAAAGCAAAGTTTATTAAAGATTTGCCATAATGGGTAGACTCCTAAGGAGCCTAAATATCTGTGACACTTGTATTGGACAAGCAGGCCAGAGTAATCTGACACAGACTGAGGCTGCACTAGATTACTCTTGGGCCCCTCATGGAAGCAAGATACATCTTCCATACAGAAAGATTGTGGGAAGGATCTAGGGGTGGTCTAGAGGAGGAATTTGGGGAGGGTGTTTAGGAGAAGTCTAAGGAAGATCTTTGATAGAATTGAGGTCAGACTCCAGTAATGGGATTAAGGGTGGGAAATAGCTGAAGGCTGCTTGGAGATGACAGACAATGAAGGGCTAGACTAGTTTAAGGGTAAAAGATCTCAATAGATATTTTGATAGGATCAAGGATGGGAAGTAGCTGGACAATGGAGGGCTAGGCTAGGCTAAGAGTAACAGAGGTTTGGGCCTAGTTATAAGAAAGGCTTATGGAGCCAGGCAAATGCCTCTTCAAGTGGGGAGATTCAATCAGAGTTCAAGGGGTTTCCCAGACCCTGTACCTCATCATTAGGACCCTGAAATTCAAGGGCAAGCGACATGCGGGTCTTGCCTCAAATGAATTCGACCAAAATTTTCTTTCAGCCAAAGAAAACATTTATTAGCATACCAGTCAGAATGGGCATGAGTCTAAAAATCCACAGTATTGGCCAGACTGAATCTGAGCCATTGCCTTAAGGAATCTGAGCCCTTTAATGGAAGGCAAGATGGATCTTTTATACAGAAGACTGTTGGAACAGAGAAGAGAAGATAGAATTAAGGGAGGGAAGTGGCCAGTGGCAATCTGGGGGTAACAGACAATAAAGGGTAACCAGATTTGGGAGATTGGGACTCGGCCACATTGAAAGGTCAGTTGAGAGGATTACTGGGATGGGTGGATGCCTCAGGTGAATGCCAGAGACTTGACCTTGTGAGAAAATTCAAGGGGGAGGGAAGGTTTCTAGGGCCTATACCTGTTACTTTGAGGAAGAAAAAGCTGCCTGTCCTCTCAAGAATGAGATCATAGAGCCATATATACCATCAAATGAGATATCATCCAGCATATGGCAGAGGAAGTAGAGAAGTAGTAATTGGTGATTCCCTGGTCAGCAGTACTGAGGCTGCTGTTTATATGAGGCATATGTCCAGGACAACCAAAGACCTTTCAAGATTTCTCAAAACAAGTGGTAGGGGTGGAGCAGAAACACAAACTTGGCGTGGGCTGTGGTTCCAACCACTTCCAAAACCTGTAAAAAAAAAATGACTCTAAAAAATTTTAAAGCTACACAACCTACAAAGTGACAGAGAGAAACAAATCTCCTGCTGAAGACAGCCCAGCAGGCCAACAGGAAAGGTCTATCACAGCCTGGGAGCCAAGCTCAGCCCTGCATGAGCTGCGCAGTTCTTGTCCCAAGGAGGCACCAAACAGCAGTGGCCAGAGCAGACTTCAGGAGAGTAAACCACCAGCAGCTGTGGCGGTTTCCAGACTTCTCAAACCATAACTGTCAAAGACAAAGTAAAAGGTGAGTGTGGAACTCTGTTGGAACAGGGGGGAAACACAAGAGTGCAGTCCAGCCCCTGCCCTTGCGGTGAGAAGTGGCTGAGGCACAGCAGCCGCAGCCTCACTGCCTCAGGAGCTACTGACCTGCAGATGAAAGGGGGAATAACCAAGCATTCAGAAGGTAATCGCTCTTACTTTAACCTGCTTGCATCTGGATTGCAGTCTTGGGTCGTGGTCTTGGGGCATGTGGCCAGGTGCCAGAGTTTGTGGGGGCTGTAGAGAGGGTGCCATCCTAATAGCTCTGGCATCTGCAAAAACCCCAGTGATTTGGGACAAAGCTCTCTCCATTCTGGAAGCAGAGTTCTACTGTGGTAAAGAACTCAAAAATCAAATAATTGGCTGGCAATATGAGCAAGCAAAGGAAGCAAAAACAGACCTTTTGTCCCCCCAAAATAATCCTTTTGGGGGGACAAAATGGATCAAGGCACGGAAGGAAGACAGCGAAGTCAGAACTCCTGAATCAAAAGCCTCCAAGAAAAATATGAACTGATTACAGGCCATGGAGGAGTTCAAGAAGGATTTTGAAATTCATGTAAGAGAAGTAAAGGAAAAATTGGGAAGAGAAATGAGAATGATGCAAGAAAACCACAAAAAGTGAGTCAACAGCCTGCTAAAGGAGACCCCCAAAAATATTGAAGAAAATAACACCTTAAAAAACAGACTAACTCAAATGGCAAAAGAGGTCCAAAAAGCCAGTAAGGAGAAGAATGACTTAAAAAGTATAATTTGCCAGATGGAAAAAGAACCTCAAAAGCTCACTGAAGAGAATAACTCCTTCAAAATTAGATTGGAGCAATTGGAAGCTAATGAATTTATGAGAAATCAAGATGCTGTTAAACAGATCCAAACAAATGAAAGAATAGAAGGCAATGTGAAATATCTCGTGAGAAAAACCACTGACCTGGAAAATAGATCCAGGAGAGATAATTTAAAAATTATTGGACTACCTGAAAGCCATGACCAAAGTAAGAACCTAGAAATCATCTTCCAGGAAGTTCTCAAAAAAAAAAAACTGCCCTAATGTTTTAGAACCAGAGTGCAAAATAGAGGTTGAAAGAATCCACCAATCACCTCCTGAAAAAGATCCCAAAAAGAAAACTCCTAGGAATATTACAGCCAGGCTCCAAAGTTCCCAAATCAAGGAGATAATATTACAAGCAGCCAGGAAGAAACAATTTGAATATTGTGGAAACACAATCAGGATAACCCAGGATCTGGCAGCTTCTACACTGAATGATCGAAGGGCTTGGAATATGATATTCCGGAGGTCAAAGGAGCTGGGATTAAAACCGAGAGTCACCTACCCAGCAAAACTGAGTATCATGTTTCAGGGGAAAATATGGTCATTCAGTGGAATAGAGGACTTTCAAGCATTCTTTCTGAAAAAAAAAAACAGAGTTGAATAGAAAATTTGACATTCAGATACAAGAAGCAAGAGAAGCATGAGAAGGTAAACAGGGAAAAGAAATCATAAGGAACTTATCAAAGTTGAACTATTAACATTCCTACATGGAAAAACAGTAATTGTAACTGATGAAACTTTTCTCAGTAGTTGAAGGGAATGGAAATATATATATGTGTGTGTGTGTGTGTGTGTGTGTGTGTGTGTGTGTGTGTGTGTCTATATATGATGGCATATGGGCATATGAATACATATGTGAATGTGTGTATATATGTTTACAGGTATATATAGAGGGCACAGGACCAATTTAACAGGAAGGGATGATACTTAAAAGGTGAAATTAAGAGGTGAGAGGAATATAATGAGAGGAGATGGGGAGAGACAGAATGGGGTAAACTATCTCATATAGAAGAGGCAAGGGAAAATGGTCACAATGGAGGGGAAGAATAGGAAAGCAAAAGGGAATGGGTCAACCTTATTCCCATTGAATTTGCCTTTGGGAGGAAATGAAATACACGCTAAATAGGGTATCTCACCCTCCAGGAGAGTAGGGGACAAGGGTATGAGAGGGGGGATGATGGAAGAGAGGGCAGGCTGGGGGGGAGGGAAGTTGGAAGCACCCACTTTTGAAAAGGGACAAAATCAAAGTAGAGAATAGAACAAGTGGGAGGTGGGATAGGAGAGAGGGAAATATAGTCAGTCTTTTACAATATATCTACTATGTTACTGTTTTACATTAGCCACACATGTACAATCTATACTGAACTGCTTATCTTCCCAGAAAGCGTGGGTAACAAGGGAGGAAGGGAATGAATCTGGAATCCAAAGTTTTAAAATCAAATATTCATATATATATATACATATATGTATATATGTATATATACTATTATTAATACTATTTTACATGTAATTGGGAAATAAGATATATAGGCACTGGGGCATAGAGATCCACTGGAAAAATTGAAAGGGGTATGGGAGAAAATATGGGAGAGAGCAGATTGGAGGAGGGGATATCCTGTGGGACTGCTATTTCGGGGTAGGGGAAAAACAGGGAGAAAATATGTAACTCAAAATCTGGTGGAAATAAATGATGTAAATCAGAAGTTAATAAAGCATTTGAAAAATTAAAAAAAATTTAAGTAGTCTTTTTCGCAAGCATAGTTTTGCATTCGAACCATGTGACCCGTCCATTGGAGTTGCACTAGAGTTTAAATGCTTGGCAGTTTAGTTTGAGAAAGGACCTCAGTGTCTGGTATTTTCTATTGCCAGGTGATGTTCAGAACCTTTCTAAGACAATTCAAACATAAGCAGTTCAGTCTCCTGGCTCGGCATTAGTAGATTGTCCTGGTTTCACAGGCACAAAACAATGAAGTCAGCACGGTGGCTCTGCAGACGTTCAGTTTGGTCGTAAGTCTAAGACCTCTTCTCTCCTACACTTTCCTTCAGAGCCTCCCAAAAAAAAACACTGAACTAGCTCTGCAGTTCATGTGTCTTTATCAATATGTACATCCCTGGAAAGTCCACTACCAAGGTAAGTGAACTTATTCACAGCATTCAGAACTTCTCCATTTGCTGTAATGGATGGTTTCACATAGGTTTGGTGTGGTGCTGGCTGATAGCTCTATCAGCTCTACCTGTTTTCTTGGTGTTAATTGTTAGGTCAAATTAGCACGCATGGCAGAGAATTGGTCCATACTTTGTTGCATCTCAGTTTCAGCGGCTGCATTGAGTGCACAGTCATCAGCAAACAAAATCATGTACCAACACTCCCTCCCTCCACTTTGGTCTTGCCTTGAAGCCTTTTCAAGTTGAAGAATTTACCATCAGTGAAGTAACTGACCTTGATGCTGTATTAGTCCTCATTGAAGGAGTTTGACAACATGGTTGAAAACATCATGGCAACAAGCATGGGAGTAAGCACACAGCCTTGTTTCACTCCATATCCAGAACCTGGGCAGGAATGCCATCAAGAAATTGATCTACAATGCTGAGGAACTTCTCTAGGCAACCACATTTTGGCATAATTTTCTATAAGCCCTCATTACTAACTGTATCAAAGTTCTTGGTCAGATCTACAAACATCGTATACAGACCTCTGTTCTGTTCCTGACATTTGTCCTGGAGTTAACAGGCAGTAAACACCCGATTAACCATTCCTCAGCTCTTTCTGAAGCCACACTGGCTCTCAGGTAGATGATTCTGGCAAGAATCTTGCCAGCAATGACTGAGAGACCCCCCTGTGATTGGCACAGGACAGTCTATTTCCTTTGCTTTTAGAGATGGACAACAAAGCATCCTTGAACTCCTGGGAAATAACCTCCTATTGCCATATGACCTGGAAAATTTCAGTCAGCTTTTGTATGACCAATGGACCACAAACCTAATAAATCTCAACTGGAATAGAATCAGCACCAGGTGCTTTGCTACATGAAAGGAGCCTAATGGCATTCAAAACCTCTTCTTCAGTTGGAGCTTCAGCTAGGGAGGGACTGACTTCAACCTGAGGTAAGTGGTCAGTGGCCTCAGCATTGATTGTTGAGAACACTATGGAAGTGTTCAGCCCATTTCTCTAGGATCGTGTTCGTGTCACTAATCAATGTAGCTCCACCAGCATCAAGTATCTAAGATACACCATAGGTCTTTGATCTGTAAATAGCCTTCAGGGCATCATAAAAGTGCTTTGGATTGTTACTGTCAGCATAAAACTGAATTTTATCTGCCTTCGTACTGGGCCAATAGTCCTGCATCTCTCTAAGCTTTGCTCATACTGTATTAGGATGGAATTCAGTGCTGCCATCTTGCAGATGGATGAACTATCCTACTGGTACACTCTCAGTTCTGTTTTTATTTAACAGCTTGTCAATCTCCCCATCATTTTCATTTTACCAGTCTTGATGTTTGCGGATGTTCTGACCCAGGTGAGTGCATGTAGTGCTCTAATGCCAAATCTCTGAAAGCTCTCCACTCCTTTTCTGCTCCATTGTTGCCAACGGTGCTGACTCAACTTCCTTCCAAGTTATCAAGAAACTGTTCCCTTTCAAAGAATACCTCTAATCTGTGGATGTTAGTTCTTCTGGTAGTCATTTTGCCTTGGGGCTGCTGTTTTTGCTGAATGCAAATATTTAGCCTAGAGAGGATAAGTGTATGATCAGTCCAGTGCACTGTGCCACACATGACCTTTGTCACTCTCGCATCGTGTCTGTCTCTTCTCCTTATAATCACATCATCTATTAAATGCCAGTGTTTGCTATGAGGGTGTATCCATGAAGTTTTATTGCATTTCAGTAAACAGAAGACATTGATGATGAGAAGATCTTGTGATGCACAAGGCTTCAGTAGTAAGTGATCGTTGCTGTGGCTCTTTATAACTCCATTCCTCACTAAGACTTCCTGCCAAGTCTGCAAGTCTGAGCTTACTCTAGCATTAAATTAGAATCATTATAAGCTTGTGTTCTTTTGGCACATGGATAATGAGGGCCTCTAGGTTTGTTGTTTTTTTTTTTTTTACCTCATCAGGGATCGTTGTGGTGGGAACGTAGACACTGATGATGGTGGCATGGCATTTTCCTGCAAGTGGCAATTGCATGGTCATAAACTTGTTGTTTACTCCTTTTAGCAGATGTACAAGCTCAGTTGTATGATTAGATTAGTTTTGATTGCAAAGCATACCTCAGCTTCATGTATTCCCCTTCACTGTGGTCACTCCAGAAAAACGTGTATCCAGCTCTAACTTCAGGAAGCTGGCCTTTATTTGTCAGCCTTGTTTCACTCAGGGCTATTTGGATATGATATCTGTTGAGTTATCCTGCAGCAAGAGCTGTTAGTTTTTCAGGTCTACTGGATTTTGTGTTGTCTATAAGTGTGCACACATTCCATGTGCCAATGGTGAGTGGACTTTTTTTTGTGTTTCGACTGCAAGGTGGGATTCCCCACCTGCCTCGGTAATCAGGCCAGGGTTGGGTAAGCAGACAATTTTTAGGGCACCTTTGACCCATTCCCTTTTGCTTTCCTGTTCTTCCCCTCCACTGTAAACATTTCCCCTTGCCTCTTATATATGAGATAATTTACCTCATTCTGTCTCTCCCCATCTCCTCTCATTATATTCCTCTCTCACCTCTTAATTTCACCTTTTAAGTATCATCCCTTCCTGTTAAATTGGTCCTGTGCCCTCTATATATACCTGTAAACATATATACACACATTCACATATGTATTCATATGCCCATATACCATCATATATAGACACACACACACACACACACATATATATATATTTCCATTCCCTTCAACTACTGAGAAAAGTTTCATCAGTTACAATTACTGTTTTTCCATGTAGGAATGTTAATAGTTCAACTTTGATAAGTTCCTTATGATTTCTTTTCCCTGTTTACCTTCTCATGCTTCTCTTGCTTCTTGTATCTGAATGTCAAATTTTCTATTCAACTCTGTTTTTTTATAGATGGTTTCTTAGATAAAGGTCTCATATCTAAAATTTATAAAGAACTTTGTCAAATCTATAACAATGTGAGTCATTCCCAATGATAAGAAGTCAAAGAATATGAATGGGTAGTTTTCTGGTGAAGAAATCAAAACAATTTATAGTCACACAAAAAATGCTCTAAATAATTATTGATTAGAGAAATGCAAATTAAAACAACCTTGAGTTATCATTTTACACCTATTTGATTAGCTTAAATGATAAAAAGGGAAAGTGACAAATGTTGGAGGGGATGTGGAAAAACTGGGACAATTCATTGTTGGTGGATATGTGACCTGATCCAATCATTTTGGAGAGTGATTTGGAATTATGCCCAAAGAGTTATTAAACTTCCTATGCCCTTTGACCCACCAATGCCACTATTAAATTTGCTTCCCAAGATGATTAGCCAAAATGGAAAAAAACCTACATGTTCTAAAATATTTATAGTAGTTCTATTTGTGATGGCAAAGAACTGGAAATTGTAGGGATGCCCATCAACTGGGGGATGGCTAAACAAGTTGTGGTATATGTCCATGATGGAATATTACTCTGCTACAAGAAATAATGAACTCAAAGTTTTTAGAAAAGTATGGAGAAGGGGCGGCCAGGTAGCACAGCGAGTAACAGCACTGGCTCCACTGTTGGGATGACTTGTGGATAGAATCGGGGCTCAGACACTTAGCACACACCCAGAAACACCTGGCCGTGTAACCTTGAGCAAGTTACTTAACCCTGATTGCTTAAAAATAAAGAAAAGAAAAGTATGGAGCGACCTCCACAAAATAACAAAGAGCAAAATGAGCAGAACCACAAGACCATTATATGCAGTAACAGCAGTATTGTTTTAAGAACACCTTTGAGCAAACAAGTCATTCTGACTATTATAAATACCCAAATTAACCACAATGATCCTATGAAGGAAGATGCTATTAGAATCTAGAACTGACATATGTATGTATATGTGTATATATACACATACATGTATATGTGTATGTGTTTGTGTGTATATATATGTACAGATTTGTGTCTAATGGTAGCCATCTCAAATGCTGAGAGGGAGGGGGAAAAACGAAAGTTACATGATAACTTCGTTTTAATATTTGGAAGGAATAGCAAGTTGTACATAATGGATCTGCAATTTCAGGTGTGAATACTCTGTTTTTCTATCCCACTTTGTTATGGAAATGCATGCATTATCTCTCAAGTTCAGAACAAAAATAAAAAAAATCCCTACCCCACCTCCAACCTATTCTAGTTGTACAAAATATCTCAACAAACTCATTAGAGCTGGCATAGTCCAGCCCACCAAACTGCTACCTGGGTAATATTCCTGACATCAATTATTAACTCATAAGGAAGTCATGACCCAGAAAGGTAAATCTAAATAATAGGTTGCCTGGATGAATGGAGACAACGTGCTGTTGGCAATCTCCATAAAGAGATTAGCTCCAGTTCTTGGAGGAAGTAAAAGCAATTGGAAAAAAAATCACATTCAGCACTGCTGGAATGCTGACTTCAATCAAGCACAATAGAGTAATAGAGGAGATTAAAAGAACTGTGTGTCAGGATTGGCATAAAAATAAAATTTACATAATTGAGAGCTATTCTTATGAGCTACTGCTATTAATTTATTGTTGATGAAAAATAAAATTATACCATGTATGGCATCTAAAATTAATGTGCTAGGGTGGCTAGGTGGCTCAGTGACTTCCCTTTGTAGCCTACACTGCTTCAAGTATCTCTCCATTCTGCTTTATCCTGCCAAGTGATTTTCCTTAAGTCCATATCTGACTAAGTTACTCTCCTATAGGCTTCCTATTGCTTTTAGGATAAAATATAAACTCTATTAGCCTTAAAAAAATTGTTTTATAAATTCATTGAACTTAAATACAAAAAGACAAAAAAAGGGAGAACATTTCCATGTACACAGCTGTAATGTAATGCCAAAAGAAAGGCAACTTCCCAAGGTTCAGAATACCAGCATAGGTGCTCTCTATTTTATTCAGTGACAAACCCAGAACAGAGAAGATCAAAACATGACATCATTCAAAATACAGCATTTACTAAGTGTGATTAAATAATCTCCAAGTACTACCCCACCCCAGGATCTTCCAATCATTCAATCAATTACAAAGTCTCTGTTCTAAATAAATAAATCCACCCCTAGGCTATATCTTCATTAAGTCCACCACAAAACCCCTCTTCTCAAATGGAGATTAGTTTCCAAACATAGCTAAAGTACCTTCATTGTCAATCACAGAGCACAATAAGGTCAAAAGTTCCCCACCCCTGGATCACAATTGAATCTACCCCAGAGTTACATCAAGTTTAAACACAGCACTTAATACCCAAATGGAGGTCTTTTCTTCATTTTGACACGAGGCAAGTTCTCAGCAATCTTAGTTCCTGGGGAGACAAGGCTTAGCAAGGCCATAAGATACATTGCCAGTCCCTTCATGAATTTATCCTCTGTCTGTAGAACAGTCCTAGAACCCCTGAACACATTAGCAAAGCCCTCTCCCAGGATTTCTGTAAACATACAACAAGAAAATCCTTCTTCAGGGCTTCTGAACCAACAGAAAGGCTCCCAGACCCCTGCAACAACAGCACTGTCCTTCACCAGTGGACAGTATTCACTCTGTCTGCAGGACAGTCTCCAGACCCCTGCAACAACAGCACTGTCCTTCACCAGTGGACAGTATTCATTCTGTCTGCAGGACAGTCTCCAGACCCCTGCAACAACAGCACTGTCCCTCACCAGTGGACAGTATTCACTCTCTGTCTGCAGGACAGTCTCAGGGCTTCTTAGCGAACAGCCAGGTTCCAGGACTTCGTCAACAACAGGACTGTCTTTCACCAGTGGACAAATCTGGCAAAACAACATCAAAACAGACAGACAAAGTACCAGCAAAACAGCCATGTCTCCTCAGTCCTTGGCAGCTCAGGGGGCAGGTCTCAAAAGTCCAGGACAATTCAAAGCATCCACCAGCAATTCTCTTAGTCTCTCTCTCTCTCCACGAGGTTCTGCTTCCAAAAAGATCTTCTGCCTCCCTCTTGTCTCTCCAAATCTATGTCACCAGCTCCTCCCAGTTCAGGACTTTCTTTTCACATCAAAAAGTCCATCCCACAGGTGGGATTAACAAGCTCTGGGTTTTAACACAATCAATTTGAAAACCAAGCCAATACAGGGGAATCTTTAATTGCCATTACTATCACAACAGCACAACATAAAAAGAAGATTCAATATAAAACCATGAGTTTCCATTTCACATTGTTTACTTTTTTCTTTTGAAAAATTATGTAATAAATGCTACACATTGTTTTCAAAGCTACTCTGCTTTTCTGCGCTTTCTTCTAAGTTGGTTTTTTTGTTCCTTGCTGTGCATTCTTTTTTTCTCCTTCCCTGCCCTGCCCTAGATAAGGTTACCATTAGACACAAATATGTGAATATATGAAAAGCCATGCTGCATATACACACACACACACACACACACACACACATGTGCACACACATACACACACAGGCACGCACTGGCCATAGTGATTAACACGTTTTATGAATGAACAAACCAAATTCTCATTTTGCAATGAGCAGGAAGGGAACCATATGTAGGATGATATTTCAGCTCGGTACAAAATGAAGTTTATATACAACAGCATTTTCAAATTAAAAAATTATTATTCTACCCTTTATTATGATCTACACTCTTTCCCTTTGTTTGAATAACATTTTCTGTTAATTAACAGATTCTACCAAATTTGCCATCAGATACGTTGCATATTCAGCTTACTCATGCTGCACTAATTTTGATCTTGGTTAACATTTATAATAATAATTGCTTTACATTTCTAAATCATTCTTTACAAATTATCTAATTTGATGCTTACAACAACTTTTGGAGGTTCATGCTATTATTATTCCTACTTTACAGCTGAAGCAACTGAGGAAGGCAGAGATCAAGTGACTTACCCAGGGTCATAGTCTCACAAATCTGACACTGGATTTGGACTAATGTCCTTCTGTACTATTATCACCTGCACCACCTAGCTAACTAAATCCAAGTATGAGGAAACCAAAAAGTTGGGATTTTTCCTGTCTTTCAAAATGTTCAACTGTTCAATTATCTCCAAAGTATGTTCCTTGTTTGAAAATATTAATGTTTAATCATGAATGTGAGAGTTTAACTCTGTCCTTTCTTGGTCTATTGATTTAGAAAAAGATATGAATTGGAGGCAGCAAAGTGGTGCCCTGGAGTCAGGAGAGCTTGAGTTCAAATTTGACCATAAGTACTTGATAGCTGTATGACCCTGGGCAAATCACTTAATTTTATTTGCCTTGGTTCCCTCATTTATAAAATGATCTGGAGAAGGAAATGGCAAACCACTCCAGTATCTTTTCCAAAAAAACCTCAGACATGGTCATGAAGAGTTGGTGTAATGGCAAGCAATGAGTAGTACTTAATTCCTTGTTTCAGTTATTGAAGAATTTAGCTCCTTGTTTCAGTTATTCAAGTGTCTTTGAGCGTTGCTTTGTGATTATATGAAGTTTTTGGTAGAAACAGAACCTGTGAAGTCCACAGTGGGAGAGACTTGCCAAAGAACAGAACAGGAAGGATATAAGAAGAGGATGGAACAGGAAGGAGCTGATGATATAAAAACTAGAGCATGAACTGGGACAGAGTTGAATTGGGAGGAAGCATGGCTGTGGCACAGGCACTCTGTCTGTCTGTACTGATGTTACTTTGTCAGACCTGTCGGCTGATACAGGATGTTGCTATTGTTACAAAAGCCCTGGGACCTTACTGATGGTTCAGAAGCCCTGAAAGAGGACTTTCCTGCTGTCTGTTTACAGAAGTACTGAAGACTGATGTTTTCAGAAGTCCTGGGACTTTACTGATGATTTGTGTTGATTTCTCAGACAGAAGCCCTGTCTGTTTGTCTGTGTTGATTTTACAGGCAGAAAGTGAATTGATGATGGTACTGGCAATGTGTATAAATGTTGTTGTGGCTCTGCTAAGCTTGATGTTGTAACTGGACCAGGAGCTGGGAGCTTCCTACCTGTGAATCCAGGTGAAAGTTGGGTGAATTCAGGCAAGAGCTGGAAACATGGAAGAGAAGTCATGGAGTTTAGAAGTCAGCCTTGAGTCAAGATGAAAGGACTTTTACTTGGGTACTTAGTGCTGACTGAGGAGATTAAGACAATGTGACCTAGGGGAGGGAGACCTTTGTACTTTGTAGTCTTAAGGATGATTGCTTCTTAAGGATGATTGAGTTAAGGATGGTTGGACACTGGGGTGGGTAGGTGGCACAGTGAATAGAGCACCATCCCTGGAGTCAGGAGGACCTGAGTTCAAATCTGGCCTCAGACACTTAACACAAAAACTAGCATGTGACCTTGGGCGAGTCACTTAACCCCAATCATCCTACACAAAGCAAAAAAAAAAATGATGATTGGACACCAGTCTCTAATCAAGATGAAAGAAGACTTCAGATGGGTACTTTATACTGATTGAAACAGATTGTGACCTACTGAATGATATCTTTTGTTTAAGAATATGTGACCACTTTAGTAATAAGTTGTTAAGTTATATTGATGTGAATATTTTACTTTGGTTTCTGTGAATGTTTTACTTTAGCTTATTGTTGAATAAATAGAGAGTTCACTATACTATGTGATCAGAACCTTAAAGTTATTCAAAGTAACAATTCTCAGGAAAGCTGCTCATGCTTGGCTTTACAGTTTATTACAAATAGACTAAACAACAACATAAGAGTTGGAATCTGATTGTATCAGATACCTTACTCATCTTTCAGATGCTATTCCTCGAGTCTTCCCAGCATGGGAAATTTTTTTTTTACAGTGAGTTTCTCTGACAAAGGTGTCATTTCTCAAATATGTAGGAATCTGAGTCAAATTTATAAAAATAATTTTTTACCTAGTTGATAAATGGTCAAAAGATAGGAGGTTTTCAGAAGAAATCAAAGCTATCAATAGTCAGATATAAAATGCTCTAAATCACTATTGATTAGAGAAATGAAAATTAAAATAACTGAGAAACCACCTCATACCTATCAGATTGGCTAACATGACAGAAAAAGAAAATGACAAATGCTGGAGGGGATGTGGAAAAATTTGAACCATAATGCATTGTTGGTGGAGCTGTCAGCTGACCTTTCTGGAGAATCACTTGGAACTATGCCCCAAAGGGCTATCAAACTGTGCATACCCTTTTTACTTAACAGTACCATTGCTAGGTCTATATCCCAAAGAGATCTTTTTAAAAGGGAAAAAGGGCCAATTTAGTACAAAAATATTTGTAGCAGCTCTTTTGGTGGTGGTAAAGAAATGGAAATTGAAGGGGTGCCTATCAACTGGGGAATGGCCAAACAAGTTGTGGTACATAAATGGGATGGAATCCTATTATACTATAAGAAATGATGATCATATGAAGACTTATAGGAGCTCATGCAAAGTCAAGTGAGCACAACCAGAAAAATATCATACACCATGATAGCAATATTATCAATAATGATCAATTTGAAAGACTTGGGTACTTGATCAAGACAATGATCCAAGTCAAATCTGAAAGATCACTGATTAAAAATAATTTTTTTGCCTGTATTTTCTTTTGCAACATGGCTAGTACAGAATTAAAAAAAAAATGCCTCTTTACTGACTAAAAACAAAAATCTTCCAGTGAAATGTCTAAAACTACTCATAGTCATGCTCATGAACCCATTCCCATTGGATCTCTCCCCTTTAAATGAGTCAGAACTTATCCTATGTAAAATGTACTAAACATCTAAAAATATTAAAATATAAAACAGTACATGTTAAACAAATGCATTAATAGAAAATACTCCAAGCACCTGCATTCTGTTAAAACAAACTAGCAAAAAACCACAGCATTCCCAACAGGGAGAAAAATGATTCCCATCTGGTCTTGACTTTGCAGCTTAGTCCCAGTCCCAAGATCAGATGAAGAGAACAGGACATGATGGATTCATCACTGGCCCCTTGGGTGTTCATGGAAAGCTGACTGACTCATCTTATCTGTTCATCTTGTGTATGGCTTAATGATTAGGAACCAGTTGCTACTGTTGTCATCATGGAGGAGGTAATCTCTGCCCAAGATCTGGAAGAATATGACCCCTTGAGCCCTAAGTTATGAATGAGGAAAACTATCAAGGGGAAAGGTCTCAAACCCAATGAGATATGACATAGTAAGAATGAGTGGCCATTTTCTCTTTTCACTTCTCATTCCATTTCTCTTCACATCAGGGCACCCTGAACACTGGGGTAGATGGGCAAAATAGCATCTCTGAAAACATCCATTAATAGCAAAGGTGATTTGTCCTATGATTCCTATTATACAAGCAGCATGAAATATACCCACATATACTAATTATGTATGCAAACTATGTAGAATTTGTTTCACTCAGGATATTAGCCCCTTGTAAAAAAGAAAACATCCATTTGGACAAAAATGACAGGTATGCGTGAAAGCAAGGTGAAGTTCATAAGGAGATTCTGTGTTCACTGTGATCTAACTTTTAGCATGCAGTTGAATGTGCACATGAGTTATACACTAGCACCATTTGAGGTGGTGTAGGCCAAATGTTTTCCCTGGGGCTTTCATGCATTTTCAATAACATACAACTAAACAATAATCAGACTTTGTCAAATATTTTCATGTCCCACATGGCTAGAAATGTTTGCCAACCTTCTTTGGTTTGATAAATGGGTTGGCATTTGTCTGAACAGTCCTAAAAAGTTTCTTCTTGTTAGTTCTTAGTTGAAAAAGTCCAAAGTTCCAGCAATGAGGGTCTCTATACAGAAATTGACACTGTATATGGTCATTGTAATACTGATTCTAAGGTCAATTCTCAGGTTTTAATCTAGCAAGACCTCAAAGGAGGGCATAGCTCTCAGTTGTGAAGATATTTTGAACAAAGAAAATAGGATGTGAAGTTTTCTATCATCTCAGTGAGTGAGATTGTTGGTGTGGGTTTGGCTTATAGATGACCTTTTTCCATGGAATTTGACAAAGTTCCAAAGATGGTGCTTAGGGCCGCACCAAATGTGGTCTCAATTTTAAATATTAACATTATTATTTAAATTCAGAGATTAAAATGAAATTCAAAGAGAGACAAGCCGATCATGAACATAACCGGAACAAATCTAAATGGAAAGAAATGCCTGAACCTTTTAGAAGTGAATTTTTAAATGATAAAACTCTGTCTGACTGCACAGGCTTTTCTGTCTGATGGACAGAATGCTCATAAAATTTCTTTCTTGGCCTACCCAAAGCCCAAGTCGGCTTTAATTCAACTCACAAGGTAGCACATATGTCCCAGCAATCTCTTGCCCTTGAGAAATGAGAAGTTCCTGTTTTTATCTTGTTTTTGCTTTTTTCCTTGTCAGCCTTCACTATCTTTGAGGTTTACTTTGACAGCACTGAGGCTTGGGTGGAACAGAGTCACATACACAGAGTAAGGAAATCATTATATTGTATAATATCTTTCCATCCTAGAAACCACAACTTTAAAATATTCCTATTGTTTTCATTTCCTTTGCTTTCTCTTTTGACAGCTTACAGGAACTTTGGGACAGCTGGAGGTATACATTATTTTAAAATTCATATGTCTGTATCTGTAACTCTATTCCAGAAAGTCCATGGACTTAGGGATTTTTATAGATTAAAATTTTAATTAAATGATAATTTATACATCTTATAATTACATCAATTAATGTAATTGATACATTAATTTGGAGACAAACTATTTTGATTTTGAAATTAAGCCTAAATATTTGAGATTTATTTTTATAGAACTACTTTTCTATTTAAGCAATTTAATAAGAAAAATATAAATAAAAAATTAAAAAAACCCAACAACTGTTATGGTGTTAAAAATTGCGGAAAGTATGCAAATGTGGCAGTTTTCTCAAAGTGGAATCATTTAAATTATAATACCCACATATTTCAATGGAACTTTGATCTCAATGGGGTGGATATTCCTTCTTCTGCTGCAAATCACAAACCCTTTCACACCATCTCATTCTATATGATTTGTGTCCATATCTATTTTTTCACAAATCCTACACGGAGGATTTATCAAACATGGAGGTCATCATCTAGTTCCCTTGACATTTCATGGCAATCAGTGAAACACTCTCTAGACCAGGGTTTCTTACACTTTTCCCACTTGCTATCCCTAAGAAACACTGATCTACACTACATGACAAGTTCACATCCTTGATGATGCTTTCTTCAACATTTTTCTCATGGAAAGTCAGAATGTTAGTAATATGATGCAGTTTTCTTACATGGACCTTATGTTTTCCCATTATCCTTTAGGTTCTCATTTTAGGCTCCTGAGACCACAACTCCATTCAATAAATCAACAAGCATTTATTTGGTTTCAATTCAGTAGGAATTGGGGATTAAAAAAAATATGGAATAGCCCCTGTCCTCAAGGAGCTTACATTCTCCTGGGGGATACAACATGTACATGTCTAAGTATATACAAAATAAAGGTAAGGGTATTTCTTTGGGGCAAGGGGAGGCTCTATTCCATAAGAGAACAGGAAAGGCATCATGTAGGGCATGACACTTGACCTAAACTTTGGTGGAAACTCATAATTCTAAGAGTCAGTAAAAGGTAAATTCCAATCATAGAATACAATTTGCAAAACTGCGGAGATGGGGGAATAGAGTATCATATATGAGGAACAGCAAGATGACTGGATTGACTAGATGGAAGAATGTATGAAGAGAAGTTATGTATAAGCCTAGAAAATTATTTTGGAATCAGGTTAAGAAGACTTTTAAATGCCAAACATAAGAGTATGTATTTGATTTTAGAGGTAGTAGAGAAATGCTTATTGATTAATTAATTAGTGCTTATTAATCTGGTGAATGGCATGGTCAGACCTATGTTTTAGGAAAATCACTCTATCAGTAACATGGAGGATATATGGATTGAATAGGGAAGGGACTTAGGGCAGGAAAACCATATTGAAGGGTATTCTAGCAGTTCAGGTGAGAGAGACCTATACTAAGGCAAGGGAATAGATCTTACATCTGCAAGAGATGTTATAGTGGTAGAGTCTATGAGATTTAGTTGCTGCCTGGATACGTGGGGTAAGGAACAGGAAGGAATCAAGAATAATTGTAATGACTGTGAACATGGGAGAACAGAATGTTCGTGGTAACCTAAAGAGAAATATGGGAAATCAGAAGAGGAAAGGGGAAAAAAAATGAAATAAGCATTTATACAGTACTTACCATGTTCCAGGAACTGTGCTAAGTGTCTTTTGTTTGCTTGTTTTACAAATGTTATCTTGTTTTTATTCTCTCAACAACCTTCCAAGTAGATACTATTATTATCCCCATTTTACAGTTGGGGAAACTGAGGTAGGCAGAGGTTAAGCAATATGCCCAGAGTCACATAGCTAGCAAGTATGAGACCCAATTTGAACTCAGGTCTTCTTAACTCCAGGCCCATTTCTCATCCACTATTCCAGGGACTGGTTTTGGAGTAAAGACGAGATAATGATTGGAATAAAGAGGATAATAATTGCATAGTGCTTAGTACAGCCTGAAACATAGTGAGTGCTACATAAATGCTAGTGATGGTTGGTGATGATATTGATGATGATGATGATGATGAAGAAGAAGAAGAAGACAATGACAAGGATGACTAGTTCTGGTTTAGACATGCATTTTTGATGCCTATGTTCCATCCAGTTCCAAATGTTGAGTGGACAAATGGTGACAGAATTGAAACTCAGAAGAGAGACTAGGGCAAAAATACAGTTCTGGAAGGCATTTAACTCGAAGTTATAACTAAATTTATCAGATGAGATCACCAAGAGAAAGTATAGAGACATAAGAAAAACAGCGACAAGACAGTGTTAGAGTATGCCTATAATTAGGGGGAAAAACCATCTTTAGATGATGATGTAGTAAAGGATTCTGAGAAAGAGAAATCAGGTGGGTAGGAGGCAAACTGTGAGGCAATGCCATGAAAATCCAGAGAGGAAAGAATATCTAGGACTCCGTGGTGGGGCTGGAAGGCGAGGAGGAAAGGTCAACAGAATCAAATGCAGAGAAGCAAGAAGAGTTGAAAAGAGGCATTAGAATGGATAATCAAGAGATAATTGTCAATTTTGGAGAAAGCAGTCCAAGTCTAATAATAATATCAGAAGTCAGAATGCAAAGGGTTTGGAAGTGAGTGAGAGAAGACGAAGAAGAAGCAAAGAAAAGGAAGAAATTTTTATAGGAATTTGGTCCAAAAAAGGTATGAAAGACATGAAATGATAGCTTGAAGGCATATAATGTTCAGTATTTTTTTTAAGGTTGACTAGTCCTAAGTATATTTGTGGGCAGTAGAGAGAAAAAACCAGTGGAAAGGAAGAAATTAATTGGGAGGAGGTGGGGGAATTAAGGGATGATTTTATGTCCAGTGATATGGCATCATTAGAACTGGTATGAGTTTTTGTGGTAGTGAGCTTCTTGGGAATTATTCAAAATGTCTTACAATTTCCCAGGAGGTATGGCAATTTATATTCTCTATCCCCTTGCTTTTTACTATGTAGATTGAAGATCTCATTTTAATGATTTAGGATTTCAGAGCAGTTTATTGTGATGATGATAATAGTGATAGTAATAATAATTAAAAATCAGGATTCACTTCACTACAGGAAAATGCACTAGCTTCAAGGGGGAGAGTGATCCAAAGTTTTCAGTAGGAACAAGAATTTGGGGAGCAAGTAGGAGGCAAATTCTTTGGGTATTTGAATACCATGTTTCTGTATTAAGTCATGTCAACAAATATTTATTCAGCACAAATAATAAAGCTTTCCTAAGAGAGATATGACATAACCTCCTAGGGAAATAATCCCAGGGTCTAATAATAAGTGAAATAGCAATAATATTTAAATAAGGGTTCAGGACAATAATAGGAAAGATGTCAAAAGGCACTACCTGTCGACTTCTCAAAATAATGACAGCACTCCTCAGAGCAGAGTTTACTTCAGTTCGAAAATGGTAACAGAAGGCTTTGCAAATGAGGTAACAATGGACTTCAGTCTTAAGTGGGGAGGGAAGGGCATTTTAGGTGGGAGGAATGGCATATGAAAATACAAAGAGGTGGGATTGGGAAAAAAAGAAGTAGTAGTATTAGTAGTAAGTCTGAATAATATTATTTAGGATTTTGAATGGCAACATGAGGTATTTATTTTGTCATATGTCTAGCTACACAAAAACTCACATTAAAAATATAGACCTGGGGGTGGCTAGGTGGCACAGTAAATAGAGCACTGGCCCTGGAGTCAGGAGGACCTGAATTCAAATCCACCCTCAGACATTTAACACTTACTAGCCATGTGACCTTGGGCAAGTCACTTAACCCCAATTGCCCTGCCTTTCCCCCTCCAAAAAGCAAATATATATATATATATATATATATATATATATATATATATATATATATAATATGTATATTATATATATTATATATAAAACTACCAATATGACATATAGTGCTAGGTTCTGTGAGGTATACAAAGATAAATAAAATCTAGTTCTTGCCCTCAAGGAGCTTACTGTCCAAAGAGGATGCAGCAAAAAAAAAACTGCAATAAAAGATGTATTATAAAATTATAGAATGAAAACTATGAAGAAAAGTTCATTGGAATTTATAGGAATGCAAGATTACTTGTATCTGGGGATGGGACCATGGAATAGGTGGCAATTGAACTAGAAGTTAAGAATCATTTATCCTTTATTCTTGAAGAGGACCAATGACCTCTTGAGGGTGATGTCTTGGGAATGAATTGGATATGAGTGGGGCAGAGCTGCACAAAGTCATCAGCCTCACTCTCTCCCCCAGAATCATTGAAGTCCAATGATAAGACAAAGGAATAATGAGTAGGGAAGGCCTAGGATACAGTGAATGACCTGCATTCACATTTAATGAATGACACTTAATAACACTTAATTTAATTAAGGTCTTTCACTGGTCTAAGTTTATCTGAGGCCATGTCTATTTGATGACTAAGGGCTTGGTAAGAGTTGAGACAAAAGATGGCTAAATTTACCATTACAAGAATATCAGTCTGGAAGGGGAAAACCTTCAAGAGTCTCTGACCTAAACAGAAAACAATCTCTTTATACTCATTCTAAGTCATTAAAACCTAAACAATGAGCTGTGGAGGCTTGGGTTAGGGCTATTATTGGTCATTCTATGAAAGTCAGAGTGATTTGGGTTTTAAGGTGGAGTCAAATAGCTCAATTTAAAACACTTTTAAAAGACTGTCTTTTCAGAGCTATATTTCAAGAAATCACAAATGAGGGCAATTGGGGCTAAGTGACTTGCCCAAGGTCACATGACTAGTAAGTGTTAAGTGTCTGAGGCTGGGTTTGAACTCAGGTCCTCCTGACTCCCTGGCCAGTGCTCTATTCACTACACCACCTAGCCACTCCAATTGTACAAGCTTTTTGAAAAGAAGATGAAGAAGGAAGATGATGACAAAGACAATGAAGAAGACAAAGAAGAAGAAAGGCAATAATGATGACAAAGAAGAAGATGAAGAAGACAAAGATGAAGAAAAAAGAAGATGAAGATGAAGAAGGAGCAGATGATGATGGTGGGTCACATTGAAGTTAAAGGTCATTTTAGGTGGGAAAGTACAAGACATGCTCAAAAAATTGTAAATTTGACAAAAGCAACTGTCCTTTCATTGGCTCCAGACCCAACCCTTCTGTCCTCTGTTATCTCTAACCCAGCCCAATCCTTCATTGTCTGTTACCTACCCTTAATCCCATCTAGACCCCTTCTCTGTTATCTCCAGGTCACCCCAGCCTATTGGCCACTGCTAGATCCCATCCAAATCTTCCCACAAATCTTTTTTGCTTTAAAAGAGGTCACTCTCATCTACCACATGTGCAAGTTCTTAAAAATCCTGCATGCTTCTATTGGTCAAACAATAAACCTGGTTTCTAACTGAAAGAAAGCTTGAGTTCAGTTCTTTCTAGGCAGAATTTGTACCTTTTACCCTTGAATTTTGGGGTTCCCAGAAACCGTAGACTTCAATGATAAAGTTAGAAAGGTAGACTGAAATTCAAATCATATAGGTCCTTGAATGCTAGACTTGCTAATGGAGATGAAATAACAACAACAAAAATGATATATTGTTTTAAGGTTTTCAGAGTAGAAAACAGGTAATATATAATATTGTGCCAAAAAAAAAAAAGGAGTGAGACAAGAGATCCCCAAGAGTAAAGTTTGGAAGTGGATTTTATTTTCTGCGGACTGCTGGGGTCAGGCCCAAATCAGACAGTGAGTCTGCATGGACAATGTGCCAGTTTTTAAGGTGACCCCATGAGGCTAACAGTCAGTTTGCGTAAGTTGAGACTACAATCAGTGATTTGACAGTATAAATTTGAATTTTCCCACTTGCGAAGTTTACCCTAGGCTGAAGGGTAGGGAACCTAGAATGGGCTCGAGGGGAAGAATGGGGAAAGCCATTGGGTAGGCAACTTTGATCCATCTTCCTTCTCTGTGACAGTATGATTCTATCTGCAAGAGAGTATTATCTTTTAAAGTCCAAAAATAAGGCCACAATTCATGGTGTTCTAGGGGATATGTAGGCCAAACAGCATTGCAAAAATATACCCTTTTTAAGATCTCCAGAGAAACTAAATTTTTTCCAATGTTGTAAAAGACAACCCAAAGGCAAAATTTTGGGAGCTACAGGCATAGGGCCTGAAAGTCCCTTCCTCCATAAAGGAAGGCTTGAGGGTAAGCCTTGAAAAACAAACAAAAATCCCCCCACAGAAAAGTACCTGTAGTTTTCCCAGTTCCCTAGGATGGAAAGAATTGAAAGAATCTGGCTTACACTTCCAGATGGGGCGTCTGTCCTTATCTTCCATTCTTCAGAAACTGCACACATGTCCATGTTCTCCAAAATAATCAAATAGGACAGAAAACCTGAGGTCAGGCTGAGCACAAAACAGCCTCCTAGCTGTGTGACCTCATGAAACCTGAGAGGTCATCCCTCCCCCCCAACACACACACACACACACACACACACACACACACACACACAATTCCACAAAACAAAACCAAAAAAACTGCACTTCCAAAGTACTAGGGAAAGAGAGAGGCTTACGTACCTTCCAGTCCCAGCTGGAAAAGAACTCGAGATTAGCAGTGTTTCCCGGTCAGGGTGTAATGGACAGCGAGATCAAACAGGACAGCTAGGCCAATTATAATTTGATAGGAGTGTTTATTAACCGGCCGGGACTGCCGGTTAATATAAGACAGTCCCAAGCTTTCTGTTAGACATAATTTTATAGACAATGTGATTGATAGTAACAGAGTATCAGCATTCAAGTAAAACTTTCTCAGTATTATTCTATTAAGACAAATCAAGATAAATCATTCCCAGTATTATTTCTGTTCAAGCATGACATTCTCAGTATTATTCTATTAAGACAAATTATTAATATAATTTCTACTGAAGCGAAGCGAAGCCATAGTCCCTTAACAAAGCTTTGAATACAAACATAAACAGACCTGAATCTGTGGGAACCTGTGGCATGTTTTAGCAACACAGGTGAAACATTTCTTTACTAGTGGAGCCTATTAGGTAGTTTCCAAGGGACCCCAGTAGGGGTCCCCTGTAGCAGATTTAAGAGGGCTCTAGTGTATAATTTCTGGTGGGCACTTCAAGTGAATCACAAAAACGAAGAGGTTACCCACTAAGAGGGTTAGCTCTGGAGACCCCAAAATACAAACATGCTGGGTCCTGCCAAATGAATTCGACTCAAGTCTTCTCAGCCAAAGAAAAGTAAAATTTATTAAAAGTTCACTTGTATTACACACAGAGAAAGTCTGTGCTAGGTCATTCTATGGCACTCTCACTCTTCTATGGCTCTCTCACCCACATGGCATTCTACAGTGCTCTCTCTATTCTATGGCACTCTCAAACATGAAGACAGGATGGGGTCTTATATACAGAAGGTTGTGGGAGGAATTTAGGGGTGGTCTAGGGGAGGAGTTTGGGGAGGGTCTTCAGGAGGAGTTAATGAGGTCAATGAGTGATTAGGGTGGGAAGTGGCTGGAGGCCATAGACAATGGTGGGCTAGGCCAGTTCAAGGGTAGATCAATATTTTGATAGGCTCAAGGGTGGGAAGTAGATGAACAATGGAGGGCTAGGCTAGTAACTAGGCTAGAGGCCACAAAGTAAGGCTCATTGCCTCATGCAAATGCCTCATCAAATGGGATGATTTAATCAAGAGTCCAGGGGAGGTTCCCAGAGCCTGTACCTCAAGGACTCAAGGAGAGCTTGAGGGGGCTCCCAGAGCCCAGACCTCATCACATATATGTGTGTGTGTGTTGTTGCATATTGCTGAATATATTACTTCTATTATGTTATATCTCCAGACTTACTACCTCATTTTCAGTTTCTATTGGGTTTGTTCTGCTGTATTGATACAGTAATTTCTTAAATTGTAATTTAATCAGGTTATTATGGGGGGGGAAGGGGCAGAGGTGGTACTAATATCTTGAGCTTTGTTACTAGGAATATTTAGAAACTGGGCACCAAGAGATGTCTAAATTGTACCTGCCCTGGATCCTCATTGAAATCAGTCTAGCAAAATGTGTGTTCTGACATTTTGTATATAGAGCGTTCTAGCAGACATAGACATGTTTTCCTATTTCCTTACTATTCTCTTTTCCAGTAAATCCCATGTGTATTCAATGAATTTATTTTAAAAATAAAGGGAGATGAGGGAAAATACCCATTTAATGAGTATACAGCCATTATATAATCTATATGTAAGTTCTATATTCAGTATATAGCCATTAGACTAAAATAGAATACAAATATTCACTTCTAACAAAATAGCTTCTCTGAATTGAGAAACTACTACAGGCCTACATACTCTGGGCAATGTAGTAACACAATGGCCTCATTGCAGATTAACAAACTACTGAATACATCTTATCAGCAAGAAAACCAGTTGCCCTTTTCCTGATCTGTAACCTCAAAGAAGGAATTAAGGCTGTTTTTGTTTGTTTCTGTTTTTTTTAATATTTGCTGGGACTTCAGACACTCAGCCACGGCTTGTGTTTTGCCATTTTCCATCTGAACGTTTTCAGAATGGCGCTAGCTTCAAAGCTAATTTTTTTTATATACCTGCTCCCAGATCTTCCTCCTTTAGCATATGAATCTATAGTCTCTGCTTTCCAAGTTTTATGCTAGGACAGACTATCATGACTTTGTATCAACACTTACACAACAGTGGGAAGGTCAGAAATAAAGTATCATGTGAATTCTTGGAAATCTGTCCCTCTGATATGGCCATTCTTCTAAGGGTGATTACTTTCTGTACTCTAACTTTCTATTGTGGTAGATTTTAGGGGAAGGAGAAAGGGAAAGGTTTTGATGCCACCTTTAATGACATCCTCTCAAACTGTTGGAATTCAACAACATTAATTAAGTGACTAATGTATATATTACGATTGCTCTGGCCTCACTCTTCCAAAGCAAATTTAGCTATAACTCGCTCCCAGGATTCTAGGGGTACCCCTGAAGGACAGTGTGGCACAAGAACAGAACCTTATATAAGTTCTCTAATACCACCTCAGTCTCTGGGAAGGGTGGGCTCAGAGTTTATGTAGTTTCTTCATAGTATAAAGTACATATTTCTCTTTAAGGCTCTTTTCATAAGGAGTAGTTAATGATGAAAAGATATAAAAAATGTTTTTGTGTAATGTAGGTGATTTATATTGACTGTCAAATGATGTTGTAACCAGAAGAATATTTTGATTCCTAACAAGATTAGAAAAAGAACTTTATTTTTGGAAGTGCCTTTTGATACCGAACAAGAGTAGAAAAAGGACTTTATTCTTCTATATACTGTTAATATTTGCGTATGAAGAAACATTTTTTCAATGTGATTTGGACTGTTTTGGAGAAAAAATGATCTGTTGTGTAGATGTGAGGAATTGGACCTCTGTCAATAAGGTAGAATGATATCTCACTTGTGTGGCAGAAAGAGGAATAATCTTGAATTTATTTTTTTAAACATAAATGTGAATGTAAACAGATGGTTTCAAAAGCGCAAAAGAGATGGACAATGGCATTGAAGGCCTTGGAGAGCTGCCAACCTTTAAGGTTTGAAAAGCGCTTCACAAATATCTCATTTGAGCCTCACGATGAACCAGGGAGGTAGGACCTATTATTATCCCCATTTTACAGGAGAGGAAATGGAGGCAGACAGAACCTAAGTGACTTTCTAGGGTCACAAAGCTGGTAAGTGTCTAAGGCTGGATTTGAACTAAGGTCTTTCTTCTTGAGAAGCCCAACATTCTCTCCATTGTGCCATGGATCATAGACCTATTTGAGTACTCAAGTATATTTAAAATTAGTGATTAAACAAGCATGTCATAGTCCATAGTTTTATTATAGAGTATGGATACTGGAATGAAAAGATGTAGTCTCAAATTTTGGAGTCAAAAGAGCCAATCCCCCTGTTTCTTTGGGTAATGTTATCAAAGCTTTACCCTGGGGCAAATTCTAGGGATCCTTATGTTTGGTGTTTCCTTGGCTTTTTCTGTCATGGTCATTTTAGCTTTTTATTTCTTCTCTCCCATGGAGTTAAGAGCCCCACCTGATCAGTTGCCACCCACAGGCTTAATGGGCATTCTCTCAAAGCTATCAGCTAATTCCCTAATAAAAATACAGTACTGGATGTAGGGCCAGCCCCTGGAAGACACTCTGAAGTATGTTCTGCCAGACTGAGTTGTGAATTTAGGAACTTTTCTTGTGCTGCCAAGCTTGCTTTACTTTCTTTCTTTAGCTGTGCATCCTGACCAGATTACTCGACCTTCCTAAGCATTAGTTTCCTCATCTATGAAATGAACATTTCCTTTTTCTTCATCTTTAAAATGGATATAATATTACCTACTTCACAGAGTCTTATTCTTAAAAAAAAAAAAGTACCTCTATAAACCTTGAAATGTCTCGTAGAAATGAGTCATTCCTTGTTTTATTATAACTTGGTTGTCCAGAACTTAATTTCAGGGTTTATTTTCCATATTTAATTTAGATTTTTATGTGACATTTTCTAGAATGACACAGTTAAATGTGTCATGTTACAGGACTACACATGAGATAAGAAACTTAATTTAAATGCTAAGTAGTTATTTTATCAGTTGGAATGGTGTTAAGACAATCTCTATTTCTATAGTGATCCATTTTGTTCAAAGATAATGGTGAATCTTTTTTTTTGGTATTCAAATTCTCCTTTTAAATTTTTCAAGACTCTGATCAGAAAATAGCCCAAGAGAAATCACCACTAAAGTTAGGGCACTAATCATGAACATTAGTTCACCCTTATGTGACTATAAATGTATATAACAGACAGGATGAATTAAAATACTCATGTTTTCAAATCACTTCAAAGAGAAGCTCTTGCAAAATCTTCTAATGTCTTCAGGTTTTTGCAGATACACCATTCCTATGGGACTTTGAGATTTGCAATGCATTTTACAAATACTACATCATTTGAGCTGCATAACAACTCTGAGAGATAGGTGCTATTATCATTCTTATTTTATAGATGAGAAAACCAAGGCTGACATAAGTAAATTGCCTGAAGTCACAGGGCTAGCAAGTGTTTGAGGCAGGATTTGAACTCAATTATTCTTGAGTCCACAGTCAGGACTCAAATCCACTGTGGCATCTTGTACCCTCAGATTAGGCATTCTTTAGGATACTACCCTTATGCAATTTTTGGTGGTTAAGGCTACATTCATAAAATCATAGGATGGTGTAATGTAGTGCCAAGGAAAGGCAACTTCCCAAGGTTCAGAATACCAGCATAGGTGCTCTCCATTTCATTCAGTGACAAACCAAGAACAGAGAAGGTCAAAATATGACATCATTCAAAATGCAGCATTTACTAAGGGTGATTAAATAATCTCCAAGTACTACCCCACCCCAGGATCTTCCAATCATTCAATCAATTACAAAGTCCCTGTTCTAAATATTACTCCACCCCTAGGCTGTACCTTCATTTAGTCCACCACAAAGCCCCTCTTCTCAAATGGAAATTAGTTTCCAATCTAAGTAAAGTACATTCATTTGTTCAACCATAGAACACAAAAAGGTCAAAAGTTCCCCACCCCTGGATCACAATTGAATCTACCCCAGAGTTACATCAAGTTTAAGCACAGCACTTAATACCCAAATGGAGGTCTTTTCTTCATCTTGACACAAGGCAAGTTCTCAGCAATCTTAGTTCCTGGGGAGACAAGGCTTAGCAAGGCCACAAGATACATTGCCAGTCTCTTCATTAATTCATCCTCTGTCTGTAGAACAGTCCTAGAACCCCTGAAAACATTAGCAAAACCCTCTCCCAGGATTTCTGTAAACATACAACAAGAAAATCTTTCTTCAGGGCTTCTTAACCAACAGCAAGGTTCCCAGATCCCTACAACAACAGCACTGTCCTTCACCAGTGGACAGCATTCACTCTCTTGTCTGCAGGACAGTCTCAGGAGCTCTTAACCAACAGCCAGGTTCCAGGACTTCTTCAACAACAGGACTGTCTTTCACCAGTGGACAAATCTGGCAAAACAACATCAAAACAGACAGACAAAGTACCAGCAAAACAGCCATGTCTCCTCAGTCCTTGGCAGCTCTGGGGGCAGGTCTCAAAAGTCCAGGGCAATTCAAAGTGGCCCTCAGCAATCCTCTTAGTCTCTCTCTGCCTCCAGGAGGGTGCTACTTCCAAAAAGTTCTTCTGCCTCTCTCTTGTGTCTCTGCAAATCTACGTCACCAGCTCCTCCCAGTTCAGGACACTCTTTTCACATCAACAAGTCCATCCCACAGGTGGGATTAACAAACTCTGGGTTTTAACACAATCAATTTGAAAACCAAGCCAATACAGGGGGATCTTTATATTCCATTACTATCACAGATGGTAACTTTTAGAGCTGGAGGGAACCTCTGAGGCCACTTAGTCTACCCCCTTATTTTATAAATGAGGAAACAGGCCCAGGGAAGGTAGATGGCTTGTCCAAGGTCACATAGGTTAAGTAAGCTTCAGAGATAGGATTAGAACCCAGGGCTATTTCTATTCGAATCCAGATCTGTTTCTATATATTTCTATTACAAGCATTTAAAGACCTGTCCCATGGTTTGTGTTTTGGGACTTTCAAACACAGAGACTGACAAAATTGAAATTGAAATATTTTTTTAATTTGTCTCTCTGATGCAAGGTCCACTTCTGAAATATCAGAGACCTCTAACTGGGTGTCCTGCACATTACTTTGGTCTGAATAAAAAGATCATTTCAGGAAAATTGCTATTAATCTAATATTATACAACAGGTTCCTGATGCCAGCTCTCTTGTTCCTATTCTTTGTGTCAGGGTTTTCCCCACTCTTTACACATTTTGCTGATTTGGAGAAGAAATTTGAAAGTGTTAAGTTTTATTTTAATGTCAGGAAAATAATTTCTTGATGTTGAGCAGAATTTAAGGGGGTGGAGTCGGTAAAGGAGGCATGGCACACAGGTTAATTACACAGAGTGGAGGATGAGCTTTGTAGAATTGACAGAGGCTCTGAGTTTCCATGAATATGATAATTTTTGTAAAAGCTCTTGCAAATTTCAAGATGCTTTTGTGTGGGTCAGAGATCACTGACTTAAATAAAATAGGGAGATTTCTCAAGGTAAAAACAAAAAGGAGTTTTATTAGGATCTGATCTTGTGGGAAAGGGTGTTTCTGATCTCATCAGGTATCAGGCAAGAGAGGTGAGAGGCAGGAAGCAAGCACTTGGTTACATACCCCTAATGTGGAAACCTCCCATCCCCCAACTGGCCTTCACTCCCATTAGTGGGGAGGTGGGCTCACAATCTAAGCACGGGAATCTACTCCAGAGACAAAGAACATGGAAACATGTGGGTGTCCAATGTAAAGTCAGGAAAGCTGTTTTGTCCTTATTTGGCATATCTTGAGCTGAGGTGGCCCTGGGGAGGGTCTCTGTTGCTCTAAGTCCCAGATTCCTGTAAGGTCAGGTGACTTCTAAACTTAGGCCTAGTGGATGCTGAAGCCACTCTAAATTTGAGGATTATTCACTTGGTTTTCTCACCTCACTCATCCCCAAGCTAAAAATGCCTCTAATTTAGTCTCAATAGATAATCCAATCAATTGTATTAATACCCAATAGCTCTTACATTACCTTGAAATACACAATGACCCCATATATATGGGGAAGTGATACTGACCTTAATTACAAAGTATAAAGAAGAAATAAGAATGTAATAGATGTTCAGGATGGGGAAATTTCACTGCAAGTTATCCCTCACATGATTAATTCTGATTTAGGAAAAATTAGGGATAACTATGAAAAATAGACTGCCAAAAGAACTATAGGGAGAAAACCAATATATTGGGTGGGTCGCTTATGGAGGGAATGTTAATGACATGAACAAGAGCTATGTAGGAGAAGAGAACATGGATGGGTTACCATCTCTGTTGGAAGGAAGAGCCATATTGATGATATCATCAGTCTATTGACATACTAAAGACAAATATAGTCTAAGGGGAGATAGATGGATGGGGATGCAGAAGGCAAACCATTGTGGAAACACCGCCATCATTTTTTTATATATTCTATGAATAACTGAGCTTTCTCCATCATCTCACTGTGAAATAAGTAACATCTACTCTCTATAATAAAGCCCTTTGAAATATGTTTTTGATGTATTCGTTTTGACCAATTTTCTTTTCTCTAGTTACAGGCATCACTATCAAAATTAATACTCATGTTTAAAAAAATATGTATATATCTATATATAATCATTAAAATATTTTGTCAAATCTAAGTTTCCAGGAACTCAAAAAGGGATTCTCCTCTCTGGAAAATTTTTATTTTTTTCTAAAAAGGAAAAAGGATTTTATATATTACAAAAATCAGTAAATAAAAAGAATATTTTACTTTCATAATTTCCAAGGGACTTTTTAAAAAAGAGTTCCTAATGTGAAAGAAAATCTCTGTGGGGGGATGGAGCCAAGAAGGAGATGTGGAAGAAGGAAAACTCCTTGTGCTTCGCCCATAACCACCTCAAATGCCTATGAAAATGACTCTAAACAAACTTTAGGGTTAGAGAACCCACAAAGTGACAGAGAGAAACAAATCTCCCACTGAAGACAGTGCAGCAGGCATACAGGAAAGGTTCATCTCACGAAGCTGGGAATAGAGCCCAGCCCCACCTGAGCTTATGGTTTTAGCCTCAGGGTGGCCCAACCTCCAAGGCTAGAGGGACATCAGGAGAGTAGATCTCCAGCAGCTGTAATGGTTTCCAGAATTATCAACCCATAAATGCCAAAGACAAAGTGAGAGGCCAATGTAGACTTTGGGAACAGGAAGTCTGGAAGTGTGGTCTGGCCTCTGCCCCCAGAGGGAGAAGTGGCTGAAGTGTGGTGGCTGCTTCAGAGTTCCTGGCCTACAGATTGTAGGGGGACCAAGCAACCATTGTGAGGGGTAATTTCTCTTGCTTTAACCTGCTTGGATCTGAATTGCTATCTAGGGTGGAGTTCCTGGGGTGTGTGACTGGGTGCCAGAGCCAGTGGAGGCTTCAGAGAGGTCAACTCATAGCTCCGGGATCTGTGAAAACCCCAGCAATTTGGGACAAAACTCTCCTCTCTGGAAGCAGAGTTCTACTGTGGAAAAAAGCTCAAAAGTCAAGTAAGAGTGGCAACATGAGCAAGCAAAGGAAGAAAATCAAGCACAGCAATCTGACTTTAAATTATTATTTTGGGGACAAAAAGGTTCAAAGCATGGAACAGGAGGAAGACAATGAAGTCAGAACTCCTGTACCAAAAGCTTCCAAGAAAAATATGAATTGGTTACAAGCCATAGAGGAGCTTAAGAAAGATTTTGAAAACCAAATAAGAAAAGTGGAGGAAAAAATGGGAAGAGAAATTAGAATTATGCAAGAAAATCATGAAAAACGAGTCAACAATCTGACTGAAGAAAATAACACCTTAAAAATGAACTAACTCAAATGGCAAAAGAGGATCAAAAAGCCAATGAGGAGAAGAATGCCTTAAAAAGCTGAATTTGCCTGATGGAAAAAGAATCTCAAAAGCTCACTGAAGAGAATCATTCCTTCAGAATTATATTGGAGCAAATGGAAGCTAATGACTTTATGAGAAATCAATATACTATAAAACACATGTAAACAAATGAAAAAATAGAAGGCAATGTGAAATATCTCATTGGAAAAAACACCTACCTGGAAAATAGATCCAGGAGAGATAATTTAAAAATTATTGGACTACCTGAAGGCCATGATCTAAAAAAGAACCTAGAAATCATCCTTCAAGAAATTCTAGGGGTGGCCAGGTGGTGCAGTGAGTAAGAGCGCTGTCTCCAGTGTCGGGATATCTGGGATCGGTTCCGGCCTCCAATACTCAGCACCCACACAAAAATAATAATAACTGGCTGTGTAACCTTGAGCAAGTTACTTACCCCCAATTGCTTTGAAAAAAAAAAGAAATTCTAAAGGAAAATTGCTCTGATATTTTAGAACAGGAGGGCAAAATAGAGGTTGAAAGAATCCACCAATCACCTCCTGAAAAAGATCCCAAAAAGAAAACTCCTAGGAATATTATAGCCAGGTTCTGGAGTTCCCAAATCAAGGAGAAAATATTACAAGCAGCCAGGAAGAAACAATTTGAATACTGTGGAAACACAATCAGGCTAACACAGGATCTGACAGCTTCTACACTGAGGGATTAGAATATGATATCCCAGAGGTCAAAGGAGCTGGGATTAAAACCAAGAATCACCTACCCAGAAAAACTGAGTATCATGTTTCAGGGGAAAATATGGTCATTCAATGGAATAGAGGACTTTCAAGCATTCTTGATGAAAAAAAAAGAGAGTTGAACAGAAAATTTAACATTCAGATACAAGAAGCAAGAGAAGCATGAGAAGGTAAACAGGGAAAAGAAATCATAAGGAACTTATCAAAGTTGAACTACTTACATTCCTACATGGAAAAATGATCATTGTAACTTATGAAACTTTTCTCAGTATGAGAATAGTTGAAGGGAATATATATACACATATATATGTATATGTATACATACATATATATGTCTATATAGGAGGGTTTATTGATGTATGAATATATATGTGAGTGTATATATATATATATATATATATATGTATACAGGTATACATAGATAGAGGGCACAGGACCAATTGAATAGGAAGGGATGATACTAAAAAGGTGAAATTAAGAGATGAGAGAAGAATATAATGAGAGGAGATGGGGAGAGACAGAATGGGGTAAATTATCTCATATAGAAGAGGTAAGGGAAAACTGTTACAATGGAGGGGAAGAACAGGAAGGCAAAAGGGAATGGGTCAACCTTACTCTCAGTGAATTTGGCTTAGGCAGGGAATGACATACACACTAAATAGGGTATTTTTCCCTACAGGAGAGTAGGTGGGAAGGGGATAACAGGGGGGATGATGGAAGGGAGGGCAGGTTGGGGGGAGGGAAGTTAGAAGCACACACTTTGAAAAGGGACAGGGTCAAAGTAGAGAACAGAATAAGTGTTGGGTGGGATAGGATGGAGGGAAATATAGTCAGTCTTTCACAATATATCCACTATGGAAATGATTTGCATAGTTTCATGTGTACAACCTATATTGAATTGCTTATCTTCCCAGTAAGGGTGGGTGATGAGGGAGGAAGGGAAAGAATCTGTAATTCAAAGTTTTAAAATCAAATGTTTAAAATATATATATATATATACATATATATATATAATTTTTATATGCAACTGGGAAATAATATATACAGGCACTGGGGTATAGAGATTCATCTTGTCCTATTGGAAAGATGGAGAGGAGATGGGGGAGGATATAAGAGAGAGCAGATTGGGGGAAAAATAAAATTCAAAAGAAAAAGAAAATCTCTGCTTGATCTGGTTAAAAAAATCAGGAAAAATTTCCTGAAAGAAGAATAGGTGTTCAAAAAATACTTGCAAAGTTATTATAGTGTAGTAGTGTAGAAAGTACATAAAACATGGAGAACAATTTTCTAGATCTACCTCTTCAATTTATTGATTTTGGGTCAATCACTTCATCACCCTGTTCTTCATTTTCTTCATCTGTAAAATGAAGGGACTGGACCAAGTTATTTTTGTGATTCTTATTTGTTCCCGAAATGCTATAATATATAGAGTTATAACTAGGAATGCAAATATCACAGAACACAAACAGTGGCTGGAATGGTTTTCTTTCTCAAATGCTACCATCTACTGGAAATTTTCTGGTTCCCCCAGCTATTAGAGTCTTCCCTCCTAATGTTATCTCCATCTCCTTTGTATGTATGTATGTATGTATGTACCTACCTATTTATTTACATGTTCTCTTCCACATTAGAATGTAAGCTCCTTGAGGACAGATACTCCCCCCCTTTTAATTACCAGTTCTTTCAACAGTATCTGGCACATACTAACTACTTATTAAATGTTTAGTGATTGATTGAGGAAATATCACTTTATTTTAAGTAATTATTCTAGCTAACTAGGAACTAAGTTCTTTCTATACCTAAAATACTAAAAATGACTTTTAAATTTGGCACTCTGGGGTAGAGCCCACATATTCTAGCTATAGTATCGATGCTACATTCTTGAATTAATGAATTATAAAGCCAATGGGGGGGGGGGAAACAACTGGAAGTTTTTTTTTTAACTGCACCAAGTTGCCCCTTTTGTTCCACCTTTTTTTAAAAAGGTTTTTTTTTTTAAATGAAAGACCTATTACTTTAGTCCACTCTACTTCAAAGATAAATGGATTGACCTACGAGAAAATCCTGAGAAGGATCTTATTGCCATTGATAAGCAATATTTAAGTCAACAATCAAGAGGCTCATTTGATGACTTAAAGGATCAATACTAGGGAGTCTTTGGTTACTTGAAGTGGAAAGTCATAGTAGGGAATCTAACTTTTGGAAATAGGGAGAAGTCTTTGCTAGGATTATATTTTCGGTCTTAATTCTTTTGGGAAAGGAGCTAGAAAACAAATTCTTGGAATTTTTTAAAGATTTTATAAGAAAGTAGAGTAATTAGGAAGTCATTATAGTTCCTATACTTTCTAAAGGTAGTGTTAGTTAATCAAAAAATGTTCGAAGCACACTAAATTCTTTGAATAAGTGGAGATAACCATCTCCCAATTGTGAGCTGCCATTTATAAATGAGACTAAGCAAGAGCATGATCACTCTATGCCAATCCATCATGACTACAGAAAAACAACAACGAAAGGCTCAAGACAGAAGGCAACATTACCATTTTGACACACTATAGTAAGCACACACATTTGTGTGAAATTCCCATGGAGGCAGGTAGATACCAAAAGTTAGAAGGATGACTTTTACATAGTCATCTTTAAATTGGAAAAAAGGGTAAGTACACTAGATAAATCTATGGAGATGCTTCCTAGGAAATTTCTCACAAGGATTGCCTCAAAGATTAAGAATTATAGCAGTAGAAAAACAGTTTGTCTGTAGAACTAAATAGTTCAAAGCAATATTGCTTGACATTTTGTTGGCTGATAAGTAACCACACTGAGGGATAAAATGCTCACCCAGGACACATTTGTCATAGCATCTTTGACAAGTGAAATTTCCCATTAGGCTATAAATAAAAACAGCTGTGAAAACTCTGACTCGTTATTTAAAGTGAACATGGGCCGAGTTTGGAAATGGAAAAACAGTAATTTAGGAAATTTCATCTCAAAATGTTAAGAAACATTAGAGACAACCCAATGAATTTTATAGTAATCATGTTTTTTTTTTGAAATGTGAATCAGAACTTTGGGCTTTCATCTACAAAACTATTTTTGTTGTGAATAATCTCCTACTGCTCAAATAAAACACTAGAAAGAGTAAAGTTGCTTTTGTTTCAGCCACAAGGAACTGTTATACTTTAGAGAGATTTGAGGCATTTTGAAGTGTGATCACAAGTTGAGTTTGATGAAAAATACATCATATCTGCTAAAAAGTAGTATTTTTTTGTTTTGGTCTTTTTGGAATGGGGGAAGGCAGGGCAATTGGGGTTAAGTGACTTGCCCAAGGTCACACAGCTAGTAAGTGTTAAGTGTCTGAGGCCAGATTTGAACTCAGGTCCTCCGACCCCAGGGCCTGGGCTCTATTCACTGCATTACCTAGCTGCCCCCAAAGTAGTATTTTTTTTAAAGTAGGTCATACAATAATGTCAATACATGCTCTTAACTCACCTAACATTCTTCCCTTCTATCTAGTTACCACAAGTGCTTTACAAGTGTTACATGTTAGCAAGTTATGTATTAGTAATAGCAACCCTCCTCTGCTATAACAGGCCCACAGGGGCTGCTTTTTAGAAAAAAAATAATGAAGAACTCCTACCATTCAAATAGAAACATAGAGATAAATGTTGAAGCAAGACAAAAAAATTTGGTAAAGCCTGGGGAGAAGTAGATGTAGGAGAGGAAAATGGAGGAAGAAAGCAAACCAATGCTGAGTTTCTGAAGGAGGATAAGGAAAAGCTAGATCACAAGATTCAGAGCTGGAAAAGACCTTAGAGGTCATCTAAACCAATTTCCTAATTTAAAAATGAGGAAACTGAATCTCAAAGAGGATAAGTGGCTTATGCTCACATAGGTCACGAGTAGCAGAGACAGGTTTTGAAACTAGGTCCTCTAAGGCCAGATCCAACTGCTTTTGATTTTTCTGATTTCAGTTCATTCTTTCTTAGAATAAGAAAATGTTACTTCTGGAAGGGACTTTAGAGAACATCTAACTCAACTCCCTAAAGGGTCAGAATGGTGAAATTACTTGCCTATGTAGTTAGTGACCAAATCAAGCTAGAACTCAGGTTACCAGATTTTTAATCTAGTTGCCTTTCTAATAGGATATATTTCCTCTACAAGTGTATGGTTCGAGAGTGATTTTATCTTTGAATTTCTTTGTTCAGGGCTGACTCCATTTATGAAAAAATAGTAGATAGCTGCCTCTATTGTAAAAAACTCCCAGTGACTTGCAAGAAGATCCTATCATTTAAAGCTAGGTCTGATCTGGGCCCAGTGGTACACCAGTAGGGACCCCAAACAGTATGGAGTTTTCAGGTGGGAACTGAGAGTGGGGAAGGAAGTGTTAGGGCTGAAAAGATGGGAGGAAAACAAAAAGAAGGGATGAGGGTAGGGACATTTAAGAAAAAATACATAATTCTCAACTTTTTCCAATTATGAGAGTTTTAAAAATGTTTCTTTCAGGAAATTTTCCTCCCTACGGTTGGTGATAGGGATATGTGTGTGCATGATGACTACAGTCAACTGAATATATATACACATATATACGTATATGTATATGTATATATATATATATATTCAGTTGACTCTAATAATTTTACCAACATTAGAGCTAATAAAGGCAATTGCAAACTCCACCTACATAATAAGTTTCATGTATCAGTTGCCAACTTCTGAATGCTTCATTGAATCATTTCTTTCAATGGTAATGTATGCATTCTCCAAGTCAATTTATTAATTTAAGATTTATAGTTCACAGTGAATAAAAACCAATATAATTGGCATTTTATGATTATACATGTACAGACATGCATACATACATAGATATAACTACACATATAGTTTTTGTTTTACCATATAATATACATATATTATATACATATATACATATAAAATACACACATATACATATACACATATATAATATGTATAGTTAAATCCAAGAGCCAAATTATGAAAAGCTATGAAAAGGAAGCAAAATTAGGGAAAGTTTGTCTATAATGCTCAAGACTGAAGAAAATCAATTATAAAATCTGTTTAGTAAAGATAACTTTGATTGTTGAAAATAACAGGAATCGCTCCCTCTTAGATGTACCACTGGTTGGTTGATTGGTTGTTGTCCTTGCTCAAAGAGGAAGTGACTGGTGGGGGAGGGAAATGAAGGGGGACCATAGGCATTCAACCCAATCTCTCAGTGCCCAGGGAGTTAATGAGATGTACCTCCCCCACATGCCCCTGAGGCAGATGTAGAACTGAAGAGCTCCTGTAAATTCCTTTTCCCTCTCATGAATCTGGTGGTAGAGGAGGTCTAAGACATTATGGACAGAGAGTCTCTTCCCCTGTCACTCCTACCTCTCCTACCTAATCCTGGGGAGAAATCTGTCATGCTGTTCTGTTGGAGAAGTCACAGAGGCATGTTAGGTACTGAGCCAGCCACCAATGGATAAGGGGGTAGAATCAGGGCTACCCTGTTAAAAAGACTTCCTTTTCTGCCCCTATGTCACTCAAAGGGAGGAGAGTGACAAGAATCCAGAGATAGAATGTGGGAGAGGAGGAGACAAGAAAAACAACATTTTTCTGATCTCAAATTCTTGTTTATGACAAGAAGGGCCACAATTGTGGTGTCTCTGTGGTGTTTGTATCAGGATATTCCAAAAACAAAAATATTTGACTGAATAGATATGCTTCTATTACCAGCAATTCATATTCTGGGGTCCCTTACCAGAAGCATGCAACTACTATCTACTGCTATAATGATTATAAGGGTCCATTCATTGATCAAAGTATTTTTTGAGTCTAAAAGTCACTGTGCTAGGGCTCATAGGGAGTACAAAGATGAATAAGACAGAGTTTCTGCTGGCTAAAGTCTATCAAAATCATCAAAATGGTATTTAGTGTCTGTTGAGCTTTAAAAAAAAGTGATAAATTGCCCTCTTTGGCACTCCTTTCATGTGTTAGGAACTAATGGGGTCAGCAGCAGCCAGTTATATAAATAAACCATTTAGTTGAGAAAAGAAAACGTCAATCACCTGACGTTACCAATCACTGGTTTTAGAAAAGATTAAAAGAAGGGTAATCATTAACCTGGCTTAGCCTAGTGAAGTTATCCCCACTGTGAGAAATCCTGGGTATTACACAGGCTACTTTATTAGAATAATCTGGCCTGATGAATACCATTTCTATGTAAATATGTTTACATAACACAGATTTTGATTGAGGAGTTTGATTAGTCTGTTGAAAGTAGGTCAACTTTGTTTTTTATCACCTCTACTCAAGCAATAATGCAGTCTTACTGTGAGACTAAACAATTTAAACAGCAAATCATGAAATTAAGAAAGATAAGGCATTCAATTAAAGAAGCAACAAGCAAGACATAGTAGAAAGAATGGAGAAATAAAGTCCTTGGAGTCCCAGAATTCTAGAACCTCAGAATTGAAAGTGACCTCAGAGCTCACCTAGTGCAAAAGGAATCCTCATGCTAGATGTGACAAATGATTATATTAAGCTAGATGTACAAGTGATTATTCAGCACTCACTCGAAGACTTCAAGTAAATGTCGCCTAACCTGCTTCTGGATGGTGCTGTGTTATTTCAATTTAGCACAACAATTCTACATGGTAGTTATAATATCCTTCCCAAGTTCCTTTCTCCATGTTAAATATCCACAATTCCCTTAACCAGTTTTTATATAGGTTGAAATAGAAACACTTCGTCAAGATGATTGCCCTGTTTTTCATTCATTCTTTTTTTAAAAATTTAATTCAAACTTTTTTTTGGTTACATTTTAAGTTTCAAATCATCTTCCTCCCTCCCCTCCTCACTAGAGAAGGCTGCCCATTTCACTCTCACACACACACACACACACACAGATGCATGTGTATGTGTATATACCATACTATGCATACTTCTATTTATCAGTTCTTTCTTTAGAGGTGAATAGCATCTTCATTCATAGGTCCTTTGTAGTTGACTTGAGTATTTATAATACTCAGAATAACTTAGTCATTCACTGTTACTCTTCAAGCAACATTCTCTTGGTTCTGCTCATTTCACTCTTTATTATTTCATGCATTTCACAATTTCCATTTTTTAAACTAACCTACTTGTCATTTCTTTTTTTTTTGCCTTTTGGAGGTCAATTGGGGTTAAGTAACTTGCCCAAGGTTACACAGTTAGTTTTTGTGTGTGGGTGTTAAGTGTCTGAGGCTGGAACCAAACTCGGGTCCTCCTGATTCCAGGGCCAGCACTTTACTCACTGTACCACCTCACCACCCCCTACTTGTCATTTCTTATAGCATAATAGTATTCCATCAAAATAATAAACCACAACTTGCTTAGCTATTCCCCAAATTCCTCAATTTCCAGTTCTTTGCCACCAAAAAGAGAGTTGCTATAAATATTTTAGAACATATAGTTCTTTTCCTTTTCTTCTGATCACCTTTGGAAACAGACCTAATAGCGCTATTGCTGGGTCAAAAGGTATACACAGCTTTATAACTGTTTGGGCATCATTCCGAATTTTTCTTGAAATGGTTGGACCAGTTCACACAGTGTATTAGTGTCCCTCTGTTCTTCATTCTTTCTAGCTTATCAACATCCTTCCTAAAATGTGGAGCTCAGAACTGAACACAGTACTACAGATGTGGGCTGATAAGGCAGAGTATAATGAGGGTTATCATTCCACCCCCATCTCTACACATGGCAATGAAGCCTGCTTCAGTGCAGCCTAAGATCTCCGCTTTTCTGGCACACATATTCCACTCTATGTCCACTCTTGAAATTGAGCTTGCTCAAAAAGGCAATGAGGAGAAGAATGCCTTAAAAAGTCGAATTTGCCAGATGGAAAAAGAATCTCAAAAGCTCACTGAGGAGAATCATTGCTTCAGAATTAGATTGGAGCAAATGGAAGCTAATGACTTTATGAGAAATCAAGATGCTGTTAAACAGATCCAAACAAATGAAAGAATAGAAGGCAATGTGAAATATCTCATGAGAAAAACCACTGACCTGGAAAATAGATCCAGGAGAGATAATTTAAAAATTATTGGACTGCCTGAGAGCCATGACCAAAGTTAGAGCCTGGAAAGCATCCTCCAGGAAGTTCTCAAAGAAAACTGCCCTGATGTTTTAGAACAAGAGGGCAAAATAGAGGTTGAAAGAATCCACCGATCACCTCCTGAAAAAGATCCCCAAAAGAAAACTCCTAGGAATATTATAGCCAGGTTCCAGAATTCCCAGATTAAGGAGAGAATATTACAAGCAGCCAGGAAGAAACAATTTGAATATTGTGGAAACACAATCAGGATAACCCAGGATCTGGCAGCTTCTACACTGAGGGATCGAAGGGCCTGGAATGTGATATTCCGGAGGTCAAGGGAGCTGGGATTAAAACCAAGAGTCACCTACCCAGCAAAACTGAGTATCATGTTCCAGGGGAAAATTTGGTCATTCAGTGGAATAGAGGACTTTCAAGCATTCTTGCTGAAAAAACCAGAGTTGAATAGAAAATTTGACATTCAGATACAAGAAGCAAGAGAAGCGTGAGAAGGTAAACAGGGAAAAGAAATCATAAGGAACTTATCAAAGTTGAACTTTTTTTTTTTTTAAAGCAATCGGGGTTGAGTGGCTTGCTCAGGGTTACACGGCCAATTGTTGTTTCTGGGTGTGGTGCTGGGTGTCTGGGCCCGGATTTGATCCGGGTCGTCCCGGCACTAGGGCCAGTGCTCTTGCTAGCTGAGCCACCTGGTCAAAGTTGAACTATTAACATTCCTACATGGAAAAACAATAATTGTAACTTATGAAACTTTTCTCAGTAGTTGAAGGGATTAGAAATGTGTGTATATATATATGTATATATATATATATATGTCTTTATATGAGGGTATGTGGGCATATGAATACTTATGTGAATGTGTGTATATACGTTTACAGGTATACATAGATAGAGGGTACGGGACCAATTTAACAGGAAGGGATGATACTTAAAAGGTGAAATTAAGAGGTGAGAGGAATATAATGAGAGGAGATGGGGAGAGACAGAGTGGGGCAAACTATCTCATACAGAAGAGGCGAGGGAAAATGGTTACAATGGAGGGGAAGAATAGGAAGACAAAAGGGAATGGATCAACCTTATTCCTATTGAATCTGGCTTGAGGAGGGAGGGAAATACACACTAAACAGGGGATCTCACCCTCCAGGAGAATAGGGGGGGAAGGGGATGTGAGGGGGAATGATGGAAGGGAGGGCAGGCTGGGGGGGAGGGAAGTTGGAAGCACCCACTTTTGAAAAGGGACAGGATCAAAGTAGAGAATAGAACAAGTGGGAGGTGGGATAGGAGGGAGGGAAATATAGTCAGTCTTTTACAATACATCTACTATGTTATTGTTTTGCATTAGCCACGCATGTACAACCTATACCGAACTGCTTGTCCCCCCAGTGGGGGTGGGTGGCAGGGGGGGAAGGGAATGAATCTGGAATTGAAAGTTTTAAAATCAAATATTCAAATATATATGTGTGTGTGTATATATATATACTATTATTAATACCATCTTACATGTTATTAAGAAAAAAAAAGATATACAGGCACTGAGGCATAGAGATCCACTGGAAAAGTTGAAACGGGTATGGGAGAAAATATGGGAGAGAGCAGATTGGAGGTGGGGATATCCTGTGGAACTGCTGTTTTGGGGGGATGGGTGGGGGAAAAACGGGGAGAAAATTTGTAACTCAAAATCTGGCGGAAACGAATGATGTAAATCAGAAGTTAATAAAGCATTAAAAAAAAAGAAAAAAAAACAAATTGAGCTTGCTATCCATAAACCTTTTTCAGATGAACTACTGTGTAGCAAAGCCTCCCCCAACTTGTACTTGTGACGTTTATTTTTATTATATCAAATATAATCCTTTAAATTTATTCCTAGAGAATTTGATTTTATTATGTCTACAATTATGGTTTATTGAGATAATTTTGGATTCTGTTTGTTGTCCAATGCATTATCCACACGTACTGATTATGTGTCCTCTATCAATTATTACCTCGGCAAGCATTAGTCAAGCATGGATTTAGGGGAACATTTTGGAGAAAGAATGTTAGAGAGTCTGGAGCAGAAACCAGAGAGGGATGAAGGGGGGAACGGCTGACCTGAGCACATTCCTTAAAATGAAAGTTCTAAGAGGAACTGACCAATCAGAGGAAAAGGTTGCAAGGGGAAGAGTGACCTTCCTAGATGAAAAGGCTTTTGGGAAAGAGTTGGCTAAATTTGTCACCTATATAGTTACCCAAGTCATTGATTAGATAGATAGATAGACAGACAGACAGACAGACAGACAGACAGACAGACAGACAGACAGACAGATAGATAGATAGATAGATAGATAGATAGATAGATAGATAGATAGATAGATAGATAGATGGAGAGAGAGAGAGGCAAAGAGAGAGAGACAGAGAGAGAGAGGCAGAGAGAGAGAGAGAGAGAGAGAGAGAGAGAGAGAGAGAGAGAGA
>NW_027187361.1:1851210-2051893 GCF_028583685.1 Petaurus breviceps papuanus
GAGAGAGAGAGAGAGAGAGAGAGAGAGAGAGAGAGAGAGAGAGAGAGTCAAATTCAGGCATTTTGGATATTAAATATAACTGTCCTGTTAAATGAGTGCATACGTCATTGTGTTAAGGAACTTGGCACTGGTGTAAAAATTCCCATCACAGAGCTGTATTAACCCTTTCATAATTTAGTGTTAGAGCATCATTTGAGGCTCAGGAAAGTTAAATGATTTTACTGTGGTCACATAGATGGGTGTCAGAGGTAAGATTTTGACTCTCACTCTTCCTAATTCTATGTCCAGCAGTGTATAATATTCAATGTTGCCTCCTCTAAATTGACATAAACTTTTTTTATCAATTAGTATGTTGGGGGTATTAAAAACATGCATGAAATGGCTTAATTGCAGTATAATAATAACCTGACTGCCAAATGCCTTGTTAAAATATAGGTATACTATCTCAGTGGTATGATCAGTGACTGATCTGTCACACAGCTTGCTTTTTTTTTTTTGCTTTTTGGAGGGGGGAGGTCAGGCCATTTGGGGTTAAGTGACTTGGCCAAGGTCATACAGCTAGTAAGTGCTAAGTGTCTAAGGTCAGATTTGAACTCAGGTCCTCCTGACTCCAGGGCTGGTGCTGTATTCAATGTGCCACCTAGCTGCCCCAACACAGCTTGCTTCTTAAGAAAAAACCTAAAGCCCCCCCCCCAAAAAAAAACTTTACTGATGTCTTTTGGTCTTATATCACAGTCATTTGTAGATATTTTGTCACACTCTAATTAATTTATCAATCATCCTCTTCACCTAATTAGTAAAGTAAAACAGTTAAAGTCAATTGAGAAATAAACATTTATTAGGTGCCTACCATATTCCAGGCAGTGTGTATATTCTGGGGATATAATTGCAAAAGAAAAGAGTCCTTGTCCTCATGTAGCTTAAAATCTAATAGAAAGGGAAGACAACACACAAAAGCAAGAGGAAAGAAAGGGAAGGTAGCCAACATGGACATGATGGAGAAGTGCAAAGGAGTGCAGTCAGTGGTGAAATGAAGAGATGGTTGGCCTAGACACGCTTCTTAAATGTGGGAAGTCTCAGAGAAACTTTTTGCTATGTGCTCCAATCAGAGATGCCCAGGGTCATAGGGTACTGATGAGGTGTGAGTGCCAGGTTTTATGTGACCTTCCTGGATGATGAGGTTCCTAGGGACATGATGGAATCATGTAGAATGAACGAATTACTGGCCACATGTAATAATAAACGAAATATTCAGCCTCCATAAATGAGGACAAGCAGTTAATTAAGTACCTACCGCGGTAAGCCCTTCAAAAATTTTATCTCATCTGATCCTCACAATAAACAGTCACATAGAGCCTCGGTTCAGGGCCAGTTAGTCTCTGTACCACAAGGATTTTCACACCTTTTTGTACTTAGCCAATTAAGTGCTGAGGCACCTAGGTTTTCAAGCTTTGCTGTGCTAAATCAATCAGGTACTGAGTCGCTGAAAATCCCAGGAACTTGCTTTGGAGTGGGACTCGCTTGTGGGGAGATTTACTTGGGAGGGGGGGCTTGTTTGGGGAAAGGACACTTAGAATATTAGGTGCTCTCTGGTCTGGTAATGTGTATAAATATTTTTGTTGCTTTAAGTTTGGCCTTTTTGTATTCCCACAATGATGTTTTGCCTCAGTTTAGTGTACAAAATAAATGTTTTACTGGTTTGGCTTTGAGTCAAGAGGACTTATATTTTGTGTCTCAATCCCTGAAATACATATATATTTTCACAGCAGCTGCTATTAATATTGCATTGGTGTTACATTTGGCAATGAGGATGGGATGGCGAAGTATAATACCTCTATTTAGAAACCCCTAAAATGTGTCAGTTTCTAGGATCCATGGCCATAACAATTTCTTATTCACTTGTGCAGATTATAAGGGCCAAGTGTTAGATTGTAAAAGCCAGGATCCTGGAGGGGTAGAATGGGAGTGCAAGCAAAGGGGGATTTCTGTTGTTTTATTTTTTGACTCTTATTGTTGGAGTTCAATTTCCCAGGCTCATGCTACGTTGCAAACATCTGAAGTATCAATCTCCTTTGAACTCTGACTGTACAGTTGTACTGAACCCTGTAGATTTTCATGCCTCCTGGCTCTGAGCCTATTAGTCGAAAGCGTATAGATATTCTGAGGTGAGATATTGACTTGGGGCTCGTTCATGGGAGGATGTTTACTCTGAGTAGCATTATTAAGGGGCCCCGGCTGTGAATGTGAATCGCTCATCATGGCTGAGAGATGAGACCTCTGATAGAGTAGACTTCTGAGAGAGGGAAGAGACCTGTGATACTAACTCTTGTGGGAATACTGGGACACTTACTGAAAGTAAGATTGTTAACACCTTTGAGGAAAATATGGGGTTTTGTTAGACTGGGATAGTTGTCTGTTCTTTCCCAATTGTATTATTTTGCTGTGCCCAGAGCCCAGACTGGAGCAACCCCTCCCCATGTTGAATAGAGCAATAGAAGGGCATATTTTGTTTGAAAGGATGAGATTAGAGAAATTCATATGAGAGAACCCATGAACAGCAGGACAAAATATTAGCATTTGGATGAGGATCAATGTAAGGAAACTGGCAGCTATTTTTTTTTTTCACAAAAGAAGCAGATATTATTTCTAGAAACAGATCAAAAACTTGGTCATGGATATCTCCTGTAGTTCTCTGCTGACAGTGGAGTAACTAGTAAATCTTTGAAATAATTTGGTCAGAATTTTATTATTCAAAACCAATGAAGCAAGCCAGTTTCATTGTATACCCTGCCTTGATCAGTCTATGTTAAAAGTACTACCTTCAGACCTGGACATCACATATCAGAGAAGATATTTTTTTAAAAGTGGACTGTGTCAAAAGGAGGGTAAGCAGAATAATAAAAAGAATGGAAAACATGGGACAAGAACATTGATGAAAGAACTGAGGAATTTACCCTGAAAAAAAGAAAATTTGCAGGTGATAGACACAATGTCTGTCATTTTGCATTTGAAAGTTGATCATGTAGAATAGAGATTCAATTTGTTTTGCTTGGCCCTGGAAGGCAGAACCTGAAATAATAGGTGAGGAGGAACAGAAATAGATTTTGTTTGCAAATAAGATTCTTAGGATTAATTAATCAACCAGTCAATCAATGAATCAATCAATAATCATTTTTAAGTGCTTACTATGTACCATGAACTGTGTCAAGTGCTAAGATCATAGATGTGGTGTTAGAAGTAACTTTTTTTTTTTTGCTTTTCGGAGGGGCAATTGGGGTTAAGTGACTTGCCCAAGGTCATACAGCTAGTGTGTGTGTGTGTGTGTGTGTGTGTGTGTGTGTGTGTGTTAAGTGTCTGAGGTAGGATTTGAACTCAGGTCCTCCTGACTCCTGGGCCAGTGCTCTATTCACTGTGCCACGTAGCCGCCCCACTAGACGTAACTTATAGAGGACTGTGATGGAGCCAGTTCAAACTGACCTATAGGAAAATTTTTAGTGGGAGAATTCATATCTCAGAAATCAACAAATGTAACAAATTAGGGCATGTTTTATTATTTTGTTAATCATCTAAACTTAAAGTTATGGAAAAAATGTTAATAATGCAGATTAAGCTTTAAAGTATATTGGGGGTAGGTAGGTGGCACAGGGGCTGCAGCACTACCCCTGGAATCAGGAGGACCTGAGTTCAAATCCAGTCTCAGACACTTGCTAGCTGTGTGACCCTGGGCAAGTCACTTGATTCCAATTGCCTCAAAAAAAAAAGAAAGAAAAAAATCAACAGACAATACCTGAAATGAAAAGAATGCATCCTTTATTCTTTAAAGGATAATGTATTAGAAGAAAAATGTATTAGAAAATGTTAACTGATTTTAGTCTGCTTGCATTAAGTTTTAAAATGTATGCCCAGCCTCTTTCTTACATTATATACTATAACTAGGTTCTAATTAGTAAGAAGTGAATTCTCTGAAGTCGCTGCATTATTTGAAATTGCAATATTTGAAGTTACAATTATATGTAAAATATGGTAATTTATTCCAGCCCAATGGAAATAATGCAATGGAAATTCCAAATAGTGTGATTACTTCATGGGATTCATTCCTTGTGTCAAATGAGATATGTGACTGTATACTTAGTTGTGAAATGGAGAATTATAGTGCTTTTTTATCCATTTGCAGTAGTATTGATTCCTTTAATTGTTCTGAGTCAGATGTTGGGGCTGTAGTTGTCAAGTTAGGTCATTTGAAGACCTCATGATCAAAAACTCTACTCTCCAATTAACGTCCCTACCAAAGCAAGAATACAGCATCTAGGGATTGGTAGGTATTATGAACCTTGTGACAGTTTCTTTCTTGATTTTGTACTTGGAGGATAATTTCATTGGAATGTAGGACACATGGTCTATAATTTGTCCTCATTATTTTTTCTATCATTAATTTTGGTCTTGGGGACCATATGATACCCCTCACATTTATGAGCTGGGAATGACCTTGTCAGCTTCTTATTTTATCTCATAAATCTATGTTCCCTAGGAATTTAGATGACTTTTTTAAGGGGTGTGGTCCATAAGCACATTTTGAGCAAATCCAGATTTCTACTTTCTCCAGTCCTACAAATAAATCAAATATTTCCTAGAAGCAAACAGTAGTCGGTATTTACATAGATTTCTTAGTCTCCCTTCAAATCTCTCATGCTAATTTTTCACTGTCTGAATTTCTTTTGACCTTTTTTGGTGGTGTTTTTAAGAAACTGGTTGTTTTTTAAAGGTGATCTTAACATTAACATTAGCACGGGGCAGGGTTGCACTTTCTGTTACATTCCTTTTGTACTTCTTTAGGTGTGACAGGCTGTCAGTGCCAGTCCTATGACTAATACAGGCTATGATTCAGATCCATCCAAAGGGACTTCATTCTTACCAGATTTTGACATTTATAGATTTGTATAAGGTCATATTTTCCCTCTAGCCAGAAGTCACTATCACATTGCTTTTCCTATTAAACAAAATCAATCCCCCAAAGAATGTGTGACCTAGTATAATTTTTTCTATTGCCTATAAATTGCTATCCACTTCACAAGGACGCAGAATAGAGAAAATTTATAGTGTCAGCTCAAAAAAGAAAAAAAAATTAAAGTAGAATGACCCTTTCTCCCACCTTAATAGAAGTTCTTGGACTTAGCTGGGGCATCATAAAGGATAAAACTGACCAATGATGCATGTAAGCTTTACAGGGCTAGCAAGGAGGAGAAACAATAATGACCTTGACCAGGGAATTTAGCTTTTGTCTCTATGCCTTTCTCCTACCAACTTATCCACTCTAGAGAACAGAAGGAGTGTAGAGCTGACCACTGGGAAACTCCAGGACTTTGGCACATATTGGTTGATGACTGGGTATAGTATAAACTGTTGGAGATGAAAATTAGGTTAATGCCTACCATAAACTAGAAGGAGGCTTAGGGCAGGGAGAAGAAAGCCATTGGATCAGCAAGTTCAGTTCAAAAGACAGATGGGGCCTGAAGGAACTAGCTATTTAGGCTATTAAGAATACCTTTGAAAAAAAAAAAAGAATACCTTTGCCCTTTGATCTAAAGATCGTAGAGCCCCAGTACACATCTTTTTTTTCCTATAGGAAGTAAGGAACCTGTGTCTGAGACAGTGAAAGGAGCAAGATAGGTTGTTTCTTAAAAGAAAAAAGCAGAAAAAAGTTTTTGTTTTGTTTTGTTTTTCTCCCTAGAGAACACTGCTGCTAATCCTATAGTTAAAGGAAAGGTCTTTGCTTTACTAATAGACCTTTTAAAAAAAAGATATGGGCTTTCAAACTCAGGGATCATGGCAAACTCCATTCTGAGGAAGGGATAGCACTGTATAGCCAAGGACTTTAGCTGAAGCCAGAATAAGGAAGAAAAGAAAAACTGCACAGACACAGTCTATGGGACTGTGCCTGGTAGAGTCTGGAGGAGATTATATGCATCTATGGGAGTGGAGTCTGGTAGAGCCAATGTGCTCAGCATAGATACCAGTGGAAAAAAATCCAACAAAGTCATCACAATCTATAAGCAGCCCTGCACTATCATAGATGTGAATTGGTCCTCCATGTACCATGCCCTGACCACACATGCTCCTCACATGTGTGTTCTTGAGTCATAAGCCGTGGTCACATGTGTTCTCTATGCATATCTTTCTGTATGTGTATACTCTTTTCATGGATGGTTCATGTTCTTGCATAAAAGTGTGCCTGAGGTTCATGGGAGAAGTGTTTTATTGTTACTTTTCTTATATCATGTCATTAAAAGCCTTTGCTTTGAACTAATCATGTCTTTGACTATTACAGATGAACACAGAAGTAAGCTTATGGGCCATGCTGTGAGCTGACACAGACCCTCAGTCTTCTGCTCTGGAGTGGAGGATCCATCTGGTAAGGTGAGTGGTACCTTCAGGTCTTTCTTATGTGAAGCAGAAGACCTTTATTACAGCGTATTTTAACTAACACAGGGTTTGATGCCTAAAAATGAAATATCTGGAGCAGGACTGAGGAAAAATGGGAGCAAAAAGAAGATGGAAGATCAGTAGGTGGGATAATGGGTATCCTGGTCACCCTGGGATCCAGCCTATCCAGATTTTGCTTTAGATTACACCTAGTCAGGGCAGCTAGGTGGAGCAGTGAATAGAGCACCGGCCCTGGAGTCAGAAGGACCTGAGTTCAAATCCTCAGACATTTAACACTTATTAGCTGTGTGACCTTGGGCAAGTCACTTAACCCCCAATTGCTCTCCCTTCCCCCCTCCAAAAAAAAAAAAAAAACAAGATTAGGGGCTGCTAGGTGGCACAGTGAGTAAAGCACTGGCCCCGGGGTCAGGAGGACCTGAGTTCAGTTCCAGCCTCAGACACTTAACACCCACACAGAAAAACTAGCTGTGTAACCTTGGGCAAATTACTTAACCCCAATTGCCCTCTGAAAAAGTAAAAAAAAAAAAAAAGATTACACCTCAACTACCAGTTGGGGGTACAAGCACCTTCACACTAAGGATGTTCCCTGTGGTTACAAAAACTCTTGGGTTTTTATAGGAATGAGGTAGGTTCTTGCTTGGGAGAGGCAAGCTGAGTGCTTTTTACCAACTAAACCATGGAATTAAAAAAAGCATGGAATGGCTTACATGAATTTGTGAACGTCGAAGTAAACAGAACCAGGAAAACATCATAGTCATTGTGTATGTTGTTTCCTGGTCCTGCTTACTTCACTCTGTGCCAATTCATAAAAATCTTCCCAGAAAACGCTTCTCAGAATTCATCATGTGCAGGATGAATTGCATTCACGTTAGACAATTTATCCATTTTCCAAATCAATTGTCACCTCCACTTCTTTGCTTCTACAAAAAGTGCTATTGTGACTCAGGCAGATAATGTGGGCTGAAGTTAGAAAGATAATTTTGGTTATAAGTAGATTTGCTTATGAAATTTACTTTTCTTGCCTTTATTTAAAAGTTTTATCATGTGACATAGAATTTAGGTAAAACTTTCAGTATCGTGTGCTAGGTGGTGCCGTGAATAGAGCACCAGCCCTGGAGTTCAAATCCAGCTTCAGACTCTTGACATTTACTAGCCATGTGATCTTGGGCAAGTCACTTAACCCCAATTGCCTTGCCTTCACCCCTCCAAAATAAAACAAAACATATCATCAATTTCTAGGGCTATCTACATAATAGCTTCAATGTTCTCAACTGCTCTGTAGCCTGCTAGGTTTTCCACTTTCATTCAAGAAGCATCTGGAGGTCCATATCTATCATGGAATCAATATAATACAAAGTGGATTCTTCATAATCAACACGTCTAAATAAGCAACTCCCTGACAAATTCATCACTCACTCCCCAACAAAAAGAGATTCCGCATTCCTGGCCTATTTTTCTTTTATTTCAAATTACTTAGATATTGTCACTTTTAAAAGATCTTAATTTATACCAGTTCCTTTAGAGTATATTGGAAGATTATTTTTAATTTTTGACATTTTTTCCTTTTATTATTTGAGGCACTCCTGTTCCAAATTTTTCTTTAGGCCATATTGTGAAATGGTTTATAAATTCTTAAGAGACATTAACTACTACCAAACTGAAAAGACCTTATTTTCATTTTCATGTTAAACTCAAATTCACCTTTCCTGTCAGAAAGTGAAGCATTCAGTTTGATTCTTCATTCTTTCACCTTTTAAAAATAGGGCCATATTCCAAAATGTTACCAATTTAAGACATACCCTTGACTACCATTCAATGCTTATGAAAAAGACTGGAGGCAAGTGAGGAGGAGGAAAAACAGTATGTCAATGAGGACTTGACAAACTGGGTTCATAGTTGAAACGTCACCCAAGAGATATTTTATATGTCAAATGCCAATACAATTGGTAACATTACAATGAAGAAAACCCGTAGCCTAGTATAATGGAAACAGGCTTGCATTTTAAATCAGAAGATATGGGTTTTCAGAAATTGAATGTATATTATCCAGTCCACATCCTTCTTCTGTTACCTATTGACCTCTGGGTCACTTACTCCCTTTTCTTAGGAAGAATGGAACCATTCACTCTAACACCATCTCTGCCTACTCACTGGAGGATTTCAATATGCAAATTGGTGTTGAATTACTCAGTTCCCATAATTGATAGTTTATTTGACTTCTACCCAACATATAAGTAAATTCATAACTTGGATTTCACCATAACCCTGCCATCTCCATGACTGTAAATTCAGAAATTAGTCATTTTCTGCCTTTCCATCTCTCCCTTTGCCTGACTCCTCCTAAATCTATCCTTTGTTCTAATCTGTCTTCACAGTCTAAATTCTCTGGTTGACCAATTCAACTTGGATTACCCTGTGTAGACAGATAGAAGATATAAAGATGGACATTAGGTGAAAAGGACAATTTGGCTAGAATATAAAGTTCACAAAGGGAAGCAAAGTGAAATAAAACAGGAAAGAAAGTTTGGAATTAGGTAATAGAGGTTCTTGCTGAAGAGTTCGTATGGACAAATTGTCTTATAGACAATTGAGACCTTCTTCAGGTTTGGGGGCAAGGGAATGATGCAGTCAGATTTGCACATCAAGGAGATTATTTGGACAATTGTTTCATGGATGTGTTTGGAAAGGCAGAGAGGCCTATTCAAAGGCAATTTTAATAAACCAGAATTGGAGGTAATAAGAGCCTTAACTAGGACAATATCTACAATAATAGAAAAAAAGATGATTTGTAGAAGCAAGACAGACAGAATGTGGCAAATTATTGAGTGTGAGGGTTGAGAGAAGAAGGAAAGATAACTTCAAGATCTTGAGCCTGAGTACTAAGAAGGATTATTTCTCCACCAACAGAAACAGGCAATTTTGTACAAGGGGCAAATTTAGGGGTAAAGATGACCAATTCTCTTTTGGATACATTGAGTTTGAGTAGATGACTGGCAATTCAGGTGGAAATGTCCAACCCAGCAACTGTAGTCCTCCTGGAGCTCAGGGGAACAATGGGGCTAGACATGTAGATTTTGGGGTCATTTGCATAGAGATGATAATCGAGCCCTTCGGAATAATTTCTGATCACCAGTTGAAAGCATATATAGAGAGAGGGAAAGAGGGCTGAGGACACAACTTTGGGGGACATCCAGATTGAGGAGGTGGATAGGAAAAAGATAATAGCACCATGAAGGGGACTAAAGAAGATCAATCAGACTGGTGGTAGGATAATCAGGAGAAAAAAGTATCAGAGAAGAATTCCAGATATTCCAGATGATTTCAGAAGAAACAATGATCAGGAGAATTAAATGCTCTATAAAGATCAAGGTGAATGAATGCTAAGAAAAGGTCACTGAATTTAGCGATGAAAACATCCTTGATCATATTAAAGTGATCAGTTCAATAGGATAATTGGGTTATTAGTCAGATTTCAAGAGTTTAAGTAAATGGGGAACAAGTAGAGATAGAAAATATCAACTGCTTTTTAAAAAATGAAGCTTTCTAATGAAGAGTAGGAAAGACATAGGTTAATAACTTGAATGGATGGCAAAAATCAAAGTAAAGGTTGTTTTATGAGAGGGGAGATCTGAGCATGTTTGAAGGCATGGGGGAGGACCCAGAAGACAGGGTGAGAAATAAGAGAAGAGGTTTGTGTGTAGGGGTGATCAGTGGGCTAAGCTCCTGGGGGATATGGGAGGTGAGGAATCAAAAACCAAAGTGCAGGGATTAGTCTTGGCAAGAAGAGTCTTCTAAGACTGAAGCAGAAAAGCAGATAAGAAATATATAGGATTTGAGGCATGAATAATAGGAGATGAAGGATCTCAGCACTAAGGGCTTCAGTCTTAGGAGAGTAGAAAACAAGGTCTTCATATGAAGACAGATAGGTGTGGGAACAAAATGGAATTTGGGCTTGGGGAGAGGGAAGTTTTGAATATCCACTGTGAGGGAAGTGATAAGGAGTCGATCAGTGATGAATAAAAGGACGGCTGAGCATCAGTGCAAGCCCAATTAAAGGTAGTTAGAAATAATTTGCAGTGAACTGTATTCAAATAATTTTGTGATTTCATTTATGAAAACTTGGAATTAGGAATAGAGAAGGGGAAAGGTGGTGGCCATCCGTTACAGGCACACTAGAAGGACAAGGGGGGAAAGGGGACAAAAGTAGACAACAGCATTTTGTAGAACTGGTTAGTGGAAGGATCAAGCCTGTGAATACAGTAATTTTACCGTCAACTGGACTTGGGATAATGGAATGGGAAAACTTTGTTGTTGTTTGTCCTGTGTTCTTGAAGAGGACTAATGACATCAGCAAGACAATGTCTTGACTTGTGTATCAACAATGCAGTACTCACAATGTCTATGGTGACTATAAATATGCTGATATGGTTATTAATCACAAAATATACCAGGCTCTCTACATGGGGAATAAAGCTAGAACATTTATTCAAATACCAGAAAAATGAGTCCCAAAACCAGAAAGTCAAAGCCATCACAGTCATTATGAAGTTGGCACATGTAGTTAATGTAATAAGCACCCACATTCTCAAGCCTTCAAAATAGAACAGGCTACCTCAGGCAAAGATCCTGCTCTCCCCACTCAGGACACCTGCTCAGAATCCACAAAGCATGCTCCTAGTAGCTCTGCACCCCCCGCCCCCAGTTTCCTTCCCTGGCAATCCTCAACAGGAGTCCCTAGCAGAAATTCTGGCTGGCTTAAAAACAAGAGCTCTAGACACTGCTGCTGCTGCCACCTCCGCAGGCATTCTAGCTTGGCTTCTGCTTCCTCTTGCCCCACCCCTTCCTGCTACATCAGCAAGCTCAAGGGGCATGGAAGATCTTTAAATCCCATAACCATAACAACTTGCAAGTGAATTAGATTTGAGGCAAGGCTGTACAAAATCACTAATCTCACTCTCTACCCTGGAACCATCTGGGTCCAGTGCCAAGATATAAATCAGGATGACCGGAGATGACCCTAGATTCAGTAAGAGACCTTGCCCTTTTTAATCTACAGTCTTTCTCAAGTCTCAGTTTGTCTGAGGTAACATCCATTCAGTGATTAAGTCTAGGTAAGAAATGAGGCAAAAAAATGGCTTCTTTTACCTATGCCAAAAAAAATCAGTCTGGGAGGGGAAGACCCTCAAGGTTTCTGGCCAGAATAGGAACAATTGTTATTTACACTCACTGGGAAAACAGAGAAGGTCCAAATGACTGATAGATATAATGTGGAGGGAAAAAAAAACAGGTCAGGAGAAATGTCAAAGTGGTAAAAAGACAAGAGATTGTAATCAGTGCTCACTTAGGCAGCACGTATGCTAAAATTGGAACGATACAGAGAAGATTAGCACGGTCCCTGCACAAGGATGACACTCAAATTTCTGAAGCATTCCATGTATTTTTTAAAAAGTATGTGTCCTTAATATAAAATTTTTATTAGCAGCATTTAATCACTTCTCACCTGTAAAGAAACAAAAGATAAATGTTCTTGCAGAGAATAATTAGCAGAGCTTTAAGATTAATTTGGGGTTAAGTCCAACTTTGTTTGTCAATGCATTGTTAATGTTTAGAGGTCTGTTATGCTAATGTTATTTATTAATTATTTTTCATTCCCATACATAGCCAACTAAACAGCTTTTCCATGTACTCATGTCTGTGAAAAAATATTTTAAATAAAGTTTCTTTTGTTGTAGCAGAAAAAAAAGAAAAAAGAGATTGTAATCTGCAGAAATAATTTTATAGAGCAAAATCTTAGAGGAAATTATTTTAATTGATGGTGAGGTCTAAGGCATGGTCATCTTTATGAATGGCTGAGATGACATAAAAGTGGAAGTCATGGTAGCTGAAGAGATTACTTAATCAAGGGGCCAGAGTGTAAGAAAGGGTCACCATTGGGATGATTGAAGTAACCAGGTTATGATGTCAGGGGTTAGATAGAAAAGGGTGACTGAGACAGGATTTAAAGCCTTTGAAGAATCAGAGATTTTGTCTAAATGTCTCTAAATCACAGAATGTAAACTTTAAAGAAGAATGGTTTGCTGAGTGACCCTATACATATACCTATAAATATTTACATGCATACATACATGTATAAATATATTAACATAAAACATCTGTAATTCTTTGTTAGTGTAAGAGCTTTCTCCATCTACCCTCTTCTCTCTGTACAACTGTATATATACACACATATAATATGCACACGTGTGCATACAATACACATACATATGTGTATACATACACGTATGAATACACATGTACATACTGAAATTCCTTTTGTAATATCGGTATATATTTCTTTGTTTATTAATGTAGAAGCATTCAGATAATATTATTCACAAGCCTTATTGGAAGCCAGGGTTGAGTCTAGATAGCATTAATATCATTATTTAGTGAACTTGGAGGCTTTCTTTTTAAACTTTAAAAAAGAGAAAAGTTGTTCCTCTGGTGAATCCCACCAATATTGTGATAGATGTGTTTGATTTATTGGAGTTTTACCATCAATTGATTATAGACTTGGGAGTATATCTACTATCAATGCACTAACACCTAAGAGATACAGCTTCTCTGGAGTCAGACAGTTGATAATAACCTCTGCTACCAGAAACATCTCTGCTACAGAAAGTACTAAAATACGTCTCAATTCCCTTTCCTTTGCTTGTAAAGCTGACACTAATTTGTCACAAAGTTCTATACCTCTGCTCTTAATAAAAGGGAGACATGGTCACTTAATGATAGATATTTCTGTCGCTACGTACACTGTCTCTCATTCTTCTTCTATATCAAACCTGAAAATCTTTAGGAATTACATCTACAGGACTTTAAAACCAATATATCTGAGTTCTAAGGTTTCTGCCAGGGAAGCTTCATAAACAAAATAGATTTCACTTTGGGTATTATCCTTCCATTAAGGTGTCAATTTTTAATTCTTTCATCTATCATGTTCTTCTTTGCAGAACAGAATGTCTGGCTCCTATTTTAATCCATGTTATGCTTAGAGAAGCTAAAGAGAAAAAAATCCATGGTGTAAGTGCTAAAAAGGTCACCTTCCTCAGGTAGGTAAGAGCTTATTTTATTCTTGTTGGAGAAGCCAAGATGCTAAAATTGGATAGAAATGTACCAAATATTTGGGGTAGTGGGATTAGCTTTGTCTGTATATCATTTCAGCTATGGAAATGTGCTCATGAACACCGTGGCTTATGATGCATCTAGTAACTTTACTCCAACCTAGGATCCATGAACTTGAAAAAAATTATGCCTGTATTTCAATATTAATTAATTTCCTTTGTATTCCTGTGTTTTACTTTATGTAATTAAATTTTTTTTTTCCTGAGAAAGGGCCTACAGTTTTCACCAGACTGAAAAGGGGGTTCATTGTACAAAAAAGTTAAGAGCTTCTGAATATTCTTTTATTATTTGGAGAAGTTGAAAGGCTTATTAAAATCAGGAAAAAATGTTCACCTAGTCATAATACCATTATCATGAAATGCATTAGAATCTTTGATAATGCTTATCACCACAAGAAAATTGGCTTTTATAAACTTGACCCAGGGTTGTAATCCATGGAACTTTACTCATTGTTCAATTGACAACTCCACTGGAATTATAGTCACGTTCTATATTTCAAGACTTATTCTTTGATTTGGAGATTTCATATATCTGTGTGTATGTATGTATATGTGTGTGTACATATATGTATACATGTGTGTGAATATGTACATTGATTTACCATAAATTAAAATTTTGGATGTCAATCACTAATTTAGAGAATAATATGATTGGGAAAACTTGATAAAATTTCCTTTAAATTTTAAGAAAGATCCAGCAGACTCAAAGAATTTATGCCAATTCATATTGATGCTCTTGCATGGAAGTTTTCCAGTACAAGCTCTTGTTGGTCATAATTATTAGCTAAGTGGCACAGTGGATAAAGCACTAGGCCTAGAGTTGGAAGGACTTTAAGTTCAAATCCAACCTCGGACACTAACCATATGACTTTGGGCAAGTCACTTAACCTTTATTTCATCATCTGTAAAATGGAAATAATAAAAACACCTACCTCCCAGGGAGAGCATCAAATGAGATTTTGTGTGCACTTGTTCAGTTGTTTTTCTATTGTGTCTGACTCTTTGTCATCCTATCTTGGGGTTTTCTTGGCATAGATACCAGAGTGGTATGCCATTTCCTTCTCCAGCTCATTTTACATATGAGGAACTGAGGAAGGGTTAAGTGACTGGCCCAGGGTTACACAGCTATTAAGTGTCTGAGGAGGAATTTGAACTCACAAAGATGAGACTTCCTGACTACAGGCCCTACCTTCTATCCTCTGCACCACCTAGAAGCCCGGTATGTGTGAAAATAAACACAAACATGTGCATATGTGTTTATAGTCACATAAACATGCATACATGCACATATACGAATATACATACACATGTGAACATAGAGACATATCTATATGTGATCTTATTTGCAAAATTCTTTGCAACCTTAAAGTGCCATATAAACATCAATTATTATTGCCAAACTAGAAAGTTTCTAATATGGGACAACAAAGGACTGCGTGTCTGTTTTCTGAAGACCAATCCAGCTAATGGTAAAAAGGCTTATCATCAGAAAGTTGCCTAACTAGATCATATACTTAGAGGTCATTTCCTCCAACTCATTTCACAGATGGAAAAAGAAGATCAGAGAGATTAAATTAATTGTTCATGGTCACACAATTAATAAATGTCTGGGGCACAATTTAAATCTAGATCTTCCTGACTTCAGGATGGGAGCTTTACCTACTATACCACACTGCTTCTTTAAGGGATAAATATTTTGGACATGGCAATACAGGCAAACCATTTACTAAGAGCATAGAGGCAGCAGAGTTCTTGATATCTGTGTTGGTAGTCAGTCTATGAAATACTTCTTATGAAATACTGAAGCTCTTGAGTATCAAGGTAATTTAAATATTGAGTCCCACTAGTTTCCTTCTGTAATGGTAATGGGAATTTGAAGATCTTCCCTGCCCCTTAATAGACCATGGAGTCTGTGGTAGGAGGAGCTTGGTAAATGGGTGGAGCAGAGCCCAGAGGAAACTGGGAGTCTGAGCAGTTAGAATGGAGGAAGGAGAGAAGATGCAGGCAAGGAGATAGCTAGACTTGTGAGTGTTTGTTTGTGGGCAGACTTCAAGGTAGTGTTGCTCTCTGCAGTGTTATTGTGTATAGATTTCTTTGTTGCTATGATGAATGCAGTTTTCTGGTGTTGGAATTTGGCTTTCTGGTGTCTGAATAAATGTTTTGATTCTGTCTTCTATATGGAGAGTTCGTTGTATTTTGCAATTCAGAACTATGGTGGCATATTCATAGTCACCGTTGGTATTGTGAATATTGCCTTGACAGTACATCTTCTTTCCTTCTTTCTTTCCTTCCTTCTTCTCTTCCTCCTCCTCCTCTTCCTCTCCTTTGTCATCATTTTCATTGTCATTGAGTTATCATCTTTTTGTGGAGTGTAATTTCCTAGAAAAGTTTTAGTCGTCTACAGTATTTGGAATTAAATTTAATATGAGTTCTAATATTTCCTTCTCTTTGGCTTTTCAAACAGAAATTGTAAATAATACACTGAATTAGATAATGCTTTAGAATTAAATTTGTAAAAATTTATTTTCTTCATCAATAGTTTCATTCTGAAAAATTTTCATTTGTTACTTAATCCTGCCACCCTGCTATTTATATGTACTTCAACTTTCCTTATTATAACATATACATTCTGCTTAATTCTAGTCCCAAGCTATCTTTAGTGGAATTATTGAAACCATCCTTATTTCTTACCCCTAGAAAATGCCCAATGCTTCAGCAAATATTTCCTTTACCCTTTACTAAGTCAGCAGCATCCCAGAGAACAGAGTTTATAGTGGTTTTCTATTCTACTCTGAATAAAACAACTTACTCTCATAAATGGTCCTTCAAAATAGCACCAAAATACCCATTCATTTCTCATTTTCTTGAGAAAAAGTCATTACTATTTCCTTAAAAAGTTTAACATTTTATTTTCCTCACATTTCCTTATTCATAGGCTACAGTTCTCTTTAGGAATGTTGCTTATTGGGGCGGCCAGGTAGCACAGCGAGTAAGAGCACTGGCTCCAGTGTTGAGAAGACCTGGAGATCGAATCCCGGGCTCAGACACTTTGCACCCACCCAGAAACACCTGGCCGTGTAACCTTGAGCAAGTTACTTAACCCTAATTGCCAGTGTTGGGACGACCTGGAGATCGAATCCCGGGCTCAGATACTCAGCACCACACCCAGAAATGACTGGCTGTGTAACCTTGAGCAAGTTACTTAACCCTGATTACTTTAAAAAAAAAAAAAAAAAGGAATGTTGCTTATATCTCCTGTCGTTCATTCTAATGCTATCTCTTAGGCTCATTCTGGGCCATAAAATAATAACATTCTCTCAACTAAAATTAATCAAGAACTCTCTTCGCTACCCTCAAAACCCATATTATTTACATGGTTCTCAATTCTCCAACTTCTTCCTTAGACCCTTTTACACTAATTGGGTGAGAGGTGGCAAAAGTATGTGCTATTCCTGCAACTCCTCACTTAGTGACCCCTTCTTCCATAGATAGTTGATATTCATTTATCTAAATTACTTATCTGGATAATGTTTATTCACCTTTTTTCTAATTCTTACATACTTATATGTGTCATTCCTATCTCAAATTGAAATTCCTGAGAGTGGAGAGGCTATGTCTCACTCATTTGCCAGATCCCTATTGCAGTAATGAGGAAATAATATATACATACATACATATATATATATATATATAAGTATATATGTATGGATATATATATAAGCTAATGAGTCTTGTTCATAGACTTATTATGAAGAATAATTGTTAGTTCAAGTAATACCCTGTCTTCCTAAAAAATTCTCATTTTATAAAATATTCATCCAAAGTAGACCTACATATAGGAAATATAAAACAAAATAATTTATACATATTTATGAAATTCAGGTACCTTATCTTTGGTAGCCAGGCAGTTATATCTAACATAGCCTTAACAAGTGGATTTGTTAATAGTTATCCACTATTCAAACAGGCCAGTTTTCATAGCTGTGAGCAGTATGTGTATACAGAGACATAAAAATTAAATTAACTGAAGTAAAATGTTAAAAATTGAAGGGTTTTACTTAGCTTTTTACTCTTAAACTTTTTTACCAAGACATGTCACCTTTTTTACTTTTTAAAATGTTAGCCAACTGGTTAATTTCGTTCTCTTTTAAAATTTTATTTGTATATGGTATTGGGGCATGGGCAGAGTTTCCCTATATGTCTCCCATTGACCATGGTTTCAGTGCTTGAGGAATGAAGAAGCAATCTATTTACCACTGGACCAAAAGAACCCCTGATTCAATGAATCTTTAAAGGGAAATAAGCTACATTAGACTTATCCCTTTGGGTCTGTCACTAAAGAGTCAGGGTACCACCATGTTGACTACTCCTACATGAGAACTACATTTCAATGGCCCAGGCAGGTAAGTCTGACTCTGGACTTTGGCTGTTTCTTCTGGTTATGTGTTTCTTTTTCTAATTGTAGGCAACCGTTTTTTTTTTCCTTGGGCTATATGTGTCCAGGGTTGGAGAAGGCCTACTGTGTTTGAGAAGTCTGGAGATCCTAGGTTTTCAGCTGGTGCTGGCTGTATTTCAGGAGAAATCACAGACTCCTATTCTAGTGCAACTTAACTATTGCAGAGCTCTCTAATATTTCCTTTTAGAAATTATTATGTATTTTGAACAGCATAGAAACATAAACTTCATTCCAAAAAGTTATATTACTACAAGAACTTAAAAGAATCTAAGTAATTGTTTTAGTCTTAAATTCTGGCCATATATATCAAGAGTTATAAACAGACTTCCAACTAATAGGAATATTTTCAAAATGATCTGGTCACATCATTTCATGTATAACTTTAAAATGACCACTAGCCAGAGGAGCACCCAGCTCTAACCGGGATTGCCAGAAGACATGGACCTGGAGGAAATTGTTTGGTTAGTGCAGAACCCAGGTGAAATGTACCAGCATCAGTCCCACAAGTCTCTGTTCTATTGTTTAAGACTCAACTTCTAATGACAATATATTAGAGGTTATTATTTCTACTTCTTTTGCTTTTTTTGAGTTTTCTGTCATTGTGTAGAAACTTTTGTATGAATGTAATGGGAATGTAAATTTTTAAGATCTTCCCTGCCCCTAGGCTAAAGTGTACCTGGAGCCTGGGGTGGGAGGCTTTTTTTCAGTAGATACTTCTTGATTGGCCAGTGAGTCAATAAGGTTGTTACATCCTCTGAGCCAGGAGAAGGCTATATAAGACCTCATGTGTAGCTTCGTTTTGGGGCTCACTTTGAGAAGTGTTCTGTGATTTGATCTGGATTCTGGGAAGCCGTTGTTGAGAGCCCCCCCTCAGCTTTGAAAAACCCAGATGTTGTTTGGTATGGATGTAATGGTTGGACAGTTTGAAAACTGTCTACTTGATCTGTTTCTGTCTTGATGATTCTGTCTGTATACTCTGAAGTTCGGGGTGCTGACCTTTTTCCCCTGAACTAGGTAAATGATGTATGTTTGACTGATTAAAGTAAGCTTGTTAACCCATTTTGAGTTGCTTTCCTTTATCAAAGCAGATCCAAAAACCTATGTTGGCAGCTACCCTGGGGATGCTGGCATGCTTGCTGCTACAATGAAGCACTTTATTTCTGTGTTGAGGAAATAAACATCTATACCATGCCTTATTTACATTGAGTACTTTTCTGCTACAATCCCTGCTCCCTTTCTTCCAGGGGAGCCCAAAACTAAAGTATAAGAATATTTTTCCTTGGTTTATCAGGTGTGTGTGTGTATGTGCATGTGTGTGTATGACAGAGGAGGGGTACATAAACAGTCAAAATATTAGAGAAAAGAAGCCCTCTCTTTAGAAGGCAGGCTCCCCCAGTATTGAACCCAGATTGAACCAAATGTGTAGATCTAAAGCAGATGGGCCTTTTAGGGAAAGGAAGAGGGTAAAGAGCCCCAGCCCCACTTGGCCCAGCTGTGGCTTTTAACTTTTAAAGACAGAGATACAGACACATGGATTTAGACATAGATAAATGTGCATGTATATAAACACATACCTATATAGGCTATAAAAGGAGGTAGAAGAGAGAGATACATATAGAGAGACACACTTGTCTTGAACTTTATAAAAATTACATAATAATAGAATAAACATAATAGATCACTGTGGAACTTTCCCAGTCATTAAATGATATCTTTTAAGGTCCTGATTTTATTCAGCTCTCTTGTCTCAGAACTCACCTAACACTTGTATCAGTGACCCATTAATGCACATTGTCCCAACTTCTTAACTAATTGCCAAATATTTTCTATTCCACATTTCCCTTAGCCAGTAGTGTCTTCCTCCAAAGGTGAAGATAGAATATGTGTAGATGAAGAATGATGCATTATCAAGACACTAAAGATGAAATAATTCTTTGTTACCAAATAAATTGTCATGAGAAAACATTCCTGGCTATTACGAAAAGTGGATTCAGGGTGGAGACAGAGGATAAGGAAAATAAATCATTGGTGAACTGACAAATGCCCCTTCTAAGTAGTTTATGTTGCCATTAAAACATAAAGTTGCCATTTTTCTTTATCTGTCAGCTACTTATTTCAAGCACATGCTATGAAAGCTTTCTAAATCATATCTTTTGGTCCCCTGCCATAGGCCTGGCTGCTGTATACATATGGAATAAATTATAGATTCAAAAACATCTCAAACAATACCAGCAATATGATCAAGTTCATCTGTAAATCTTAACATGCAAATAAATAAATGCCAGACTAGTATATTCACCAATAGGGGGGAAAAGGAGCCATAACATTAGCTAGAGTTCTGGATTCTCCCCCAGCTTAGGAAATTCTGGTGTTGCACATGTATGTTTTAAAAGTTACTGCTATCTTAAAACTTTGTATTATAGAGGTACCATTGCTTTTATTGGCCTGATGGGGTTTCTTTTCCTTTTTGTGTCTGGGAAGCTATTAGTCAATTACCCTCCTTGATGTGGATGAGGAGAAAAAGTTATTGTCTGCTCTGTTCTCTTATTTCAGCGACAGTTCCTTCAGAATTTAATTTGTCTGAAAAACTGGCTTAGTGGGGGGTAGAAAAGTGGAGATGGACAGAAAAAAAACAAGAAATTCGGTGATAAGAACAGCCTTGGCAGAGAGTTCCAGCTTGCCCTATGTCTACTGGTATCCTAAGTCACAACCTGCTATAGAATGGAACTGTGATACTGTGAAGAAAGCATAGCATTACTAAAGGGGGAAATGTATTTCCCCCCATCATTCATTTGAAGCACAATTTCTCTCTTTTCTTCTTCTATGCTTTTGTGGAATTTTGGATGTGTACTATTCATTTCACAATTAATTCTCTAGGAATTTAGAATCATTTTTACCGGTTTGTATTATTATAATAATAACAATATTTATTTAGTATTTTTAGGTTTGCAAAGTGCTTTCTGTATATTATCTCCCTGATTCTCACAACACCCCTACTATTATTATCCCTATTCTACAGTTGAGGAAACCCAAGAGTGAGAAAATTTAGATTTTCTCAGGGTTATAGGGCTAGTGTAAGTGTCAAAGACAAAATTTGAACTCAGGCCTTTATGACAATAAGTTTAGCATTTTCTACACTATGACATCTAACTATCACTTTTTAGCTGTTGGCAATAAGTATGCAATTATGTATTTTTTTAAAGTTGGTTAGTCATGTCCAACCCTTTGTGAGGTCATTTTACAGATGAGGAAATTGAGGCAAACAGAGTTAAGTGACTTGCCCAGGGTCACACAGATAGTCTTTGTCTGAGGCTGGATTTGAACTCAGGTCTTTTTTATTCCAGGGCTAGCACTCTATTTACTTTGCCACTTAGCTGCCTATGTATATGTACGCATATGTGTATATACACATATATACATATATTCATAATTCCAAATAGAATTCATTTCTGAATATAGAAGCATCATATAGTGGATAGAGAACCAACCTCAGAGATGGGAAGATCTGAATGCAATTTCATCTCTGATATATTCTGGTTGTGTGACCCTGGGGAAACAATTTAACTTCTCAGGACTCTAGATAAGAGGTATCAAATACAGGACACTACATTGTAGCCCACAACATCCCTAAATGCAGCTCAAACCAGATTAAAATATAATTGGTAAGTATTTCAACAAAGCAAGTAAAAATACAATAAAACATCAATAATGTTGATATGTGGTTTTCTAAGTTAATATTCAGGTTCAGTGATCCTTAAGTATGGTTACTAGCCCTTGGTTCTATTTGTTTGTCACCACTACTCTAGACAACTCTCCGAGACTCTAAATTCAGAAAAGATGCCAACTTGCACTGGTAGAAGGAGTTGCAATCACAAATGAAATCACAAACCCATTTCTTGTTCTATGTATACATATAAGTATATGTGCATGTTTCTCTGTGTGTATGTATATCTATATGCATATGTATAGTCTTTCAAAAACGATCAACTCTTTGAGGCCAGTTTATAATCTTACACATGTTCCGTGTTACCTTTAGTTCTTCTCTGCATATAGAAGATGTTCCCTATATTGGGCATTCCCCATGTGTAGATCAGCTCCTTGAGGGAGAACAAGAATTGGTCATATTTCATCCCTTTTATGTTCTAGTTTCAAAATAAAATGACTTGGAGAAAAATGTTTAGTTTTAAATCTTACACACACCCGACGAGATCATGCCTTGTCTAGCTATAAATGTTTACACATGTAAATATGTAAAAATAATTTATAATGAGTATCAATGAGAGGGTATCACACAAAGAAGAGGCACATGGTGGTTTTGAGTAAGCTACAACATGTGTAAGGGGGAAGGAAAAGAGAAGGGAACAAGCATTTCAGGAATTACTATGTGCCAGGCACTGTCCTAGGTGCTTTATAAATACATGACATTTGATCTCCTCAACAATCTTGTGAGGCAGGTGCTATTATCATCTCCGTCTTACAGTTGGGAAAACTGAGAAGACAAAGGTTAAGACTTGCCCAGGGTCACACAAGTAATAAGTTTCCATGGTCAGATCTTCCTGATTCTAACTCCAGCACTCTGCTATTTGGCTGTCTTGTAACAATGAAGAAGAAAAAGATTATGGGATATTATCTGAAAAATGTATGATAGGAAAAAAAAGATGGGCTAGTCACATGAAAAGAGCAAGGGATAACCAACTAATGGATGGCCCATGTGCTCCACTGGAAGGAAGGAAGTTCCCCAGTACATGGAGTGGACCTCTTGTCGATAACCTGGGGAAGTACCTGAATAAGTCTCACATGATAGGCATGAATTACTCTATCCCACTGGAGGGAAAATTCACACTGATGAGATCTCAAATCTATTTGAACAGCTGAGGATATATTTCTGACATTTTGAAGAATGCTATATGAAAATAGCAAAAAGAGCCGCCGCCTTGCTATTACCTCCTAAAACCTATGTCCTTATGGTTAGAAAGTTTGCATGGCCTTGGGTATGACTAGTTAGAGTCTGTTATTATATTACATAATTCCCTTGCCAATGTTTTCTTCTTCGTGGATTAGGAAAGTGTTTAGAACTGGATTGGACTTTAGGTATCATTTTATCCAACCTCATTATTTGTAAAGGTGGAAACTGAAGCCTGGAAAAGCGAAGTGAGAATTAAAGAAAGGGTGGAGCTGAGACTAGAACTCAGGATTCTTTCAACCCTATCCCAGTGTTCTTTTCCTGTACTCAGTACACATGTACAGAAGCTTAAAGTTGGTGATGAGGGAGCTAAAATTCACACAAACTCATTTATAAGGATTTATAAAGAAGACTGGACTTATGTATCTATCGAGTAGATATTCTTCTCTTGCAATACAGGGGTGACTGGCAATATCTATGCTTATGCTAATATCTTTTCTTCATGTAAACAGCTCAGCTATGATAAATCACTGCATAACCCAAGAAATTTTTGATCAGATATGGTTTATGATAAGAGCATGTTTAAGTTATGATGAAGGAATCTGCATTTTTACTTTACATTTTTCACATCTGGATTATGCTTTGCAAGGATTTTTTTTAGACTCTTTGTAATTGAAAATGAATTTTAGTTCTCATAGAATGCACAACTAACAAGAGCCATGATTGAAAACATATGACAGGATGACATTTTGTTGAGAAAGTCAGTGGTTTTTTTTAAAAATAGTTTTTAGAAGAAGCAAGCTTGTGGCATACAATTAAACAGCAAAGCTCTTAGATGCGAGAGTCTTCTTTAATGTTGTTCATGCCTGCAAGCTCTTTAGTTCTGTCATTATTATACAAAGTTGTTCATGATATAGATTTAAGTGGGAGTTCATATATAGTGAATTATATTTGTTATCATTTAAGATGCCATACTAATCATAGACCTGGAGACTTGAGGAAAATATCTTTTTTCTTTTGAAATATTTTCCCTATAATTCATTCATTTAAAATTAAGTATTAGGATATATGATTGGCAAAAAGATAGTTTTTATAAATGAATTATTTTATTAAATAATCTATCCTGATGTTGTTTTGATGATGTATATTCTTGTCTTGAATAAATCTGAGTTCAAGATCTTGATACCCTAAAGGAAGAAACCAAATAGGATATTTGCTTAATGCAATATCAACAAGTTAAATGAAGTGAAATTTAGGAACCTGTGGGAGCTTATCAAAGGATACTTTCTAGGCTTTTGGAACTAGCTAAGAGTTGAAGAGAACTTATTTATCTTTTCTCAATATCAAGTGGTCTAGGAAGAATTTCCTGAGGAGGAGAAAGGTGTCAGGAAAGAAATATCATTTGAAGGGCTCTTTTCTATTCTGCCAAAGTATGACTGTGGACCTGACTAACAAAAGAGCTGAAATATGTTTATTACCCCTAGGCATAGGAAGTCACACAAAAGGGTAATAATACTTTTTTTTTAGGAAAACAAAGCTCTTGCTAAGAAGCTCCTGTCTAAAGACAGATCCAGCAGATGTCAACAGCTCAGCAGGGAAAAAGTACTGAGTCAAAAGCAATATAAGAGATAGCAACAGTGAAGGCATAGCCGAGATGGTGGAGGACAAATCCCAATCCAGCTGACCTCTCCCAACATTCCCCTCCAAATGACTTTAAAATAATACGTCAAACCAAAATTTGGAGTGGCATAGCCAATAAGAGGAGAGAAGGAGGCATTATTTTTAGCCTAAGACAACTTAGGAGGTCCACAGAAGAGGTCTGTGTGATCAGGGTGGTCACAGGCTTAGAGCACGGCAGGAGCATCAGTTGCAGGCCTTGGAGGTAGCCACAGCAGCAGCAAAAACTTTAGGAACTCTCAGTCCGAAGATGATAAGGGGGTAGTATGTCTGCTCAGAAAAAGATTACAGGGGGTTCTTTGTTTGCACTGGGTGCAGGTGCTCTGATTGGCAACTCTATTACCCATGAGCAGTCCTAGGCCACAGTTCCAGGGCAGAGATGGGAGCTTATTATGATCAAGAACAAGGGAGTAGGGGAGCCTAATAAGGATTCCAGGGCCAAGAAGACCACTAGTACTTGGTTGGAGCTTCAGGAAGACAGGGGCCCTCTCGGTTCTGGTAAAGACCAGAGCAATGACTACACCTATCCCAGGATGACGCCACCTTGGAGACACCAAAAACTGACAGGCCCCCAGAATTATCTCTGAAAGAATAATTATGAAAAAGTCGCTGTCTTGGGCAGTGGTCCTAGGGTATGTGGCAGTGGGCCAGAGCTCATAGTGGCTGTAGAGAGGGCACTTTCCTCAGACTTCCAACATTTGCAAAACCCCCAGCAATTTGGGACAAAGCTCTTCACTCTGGAAGCAGAGTTCCACCATGGCAGAGAGCTCAAAAATCAAGTAATTGGTTGGCAAGATGAGCAAGCCGAGGAAGCATAATCAGATCATAGAATCCTTTTTTGGGGACAAAAAGGATCAAAACATAGAACCAGAAGAAGTCAACAAAGGCAAAACTCCTGCATCAAAAGCTATCAAGAAAAATATGAATTGGTCACAGGCCATGGAGGAGTTAAAGAAGAATTTTGAAAATCAAGTAAGAGAAGGGGAAGAAAATTTGGGAATAGAAATGAGAATGATGAAAGAAAATCATGAAAAGTGAGTCAACAGCCTACTAAAGGAGACCCCAAAAAATACTGAAGAAAAAAACACCTTAAAAAATAGACTAACTGAAATAGCAAAAGAGGCCCAAAAAACCAATGAGGAGAAGAATGCCTTAAAAAGCTTAATTTGCCAGATGGAAAAGGAAATTCAAAAACTCACTGAAGAGCATAATTCCTTCAAAATTAGTTTGGAGCAAATGGAAGCTAATGACTTTATGAGAAATCAAGATACTATAAAACAGATACAAACAAATGAAAAAATAGAAGGCAACGTGAAATATGTCATTGGAAAAACCACTGACCTGGAAAATAGATCCAGGAGAGATAATTTTAAAATTATTGCACTACCTGAAAGCTATGATAAAAAAAAAAGAGCCTAGACACCATCTTTAAAGAAATTATCAAGCAAAATTGCCCTGATATTCTAGAACCAGAGGCCAAGATAGAAATTGAAAAAATTCCCTGATCCCCTCTTCAAAAAGATCCCCAAAAGAAAACCCCTATGAATATTATAGTCAAATTCCAGTTACCAGGTCAAGGAGAAGATATTACAAGCTTCCAGGAAGAAACAATTTGAGTATTATAGAAACACAATCAGGATAGCACAAGATCTAGCAGCTTCTACATTAAGGGATTACAGGGCTTGGGATATGATATTCTGGAGGTCAAAGGAGCTAGGACTAAAACCAATAATCACCTACTCAGAAAAACTGAGTATAATGCTACAGGGGAAAATATGGTGATTCAATGAAATAGAAGACTTTCAAGCATTCTTGATGAAAAAACCAGAGCTGAATAGAAAATTTGACTTTCAAATACAAGAAGCAAGAGAAGCACAAGAAGGTAAACAGGAAAATAAGAAATCATAAGAAACTTATTAAAGTTGAACTATTTACATTCCTACATGGAAAAATTATAATTGTAATGCATAAGACTTTTGTCAGTATGAGGATAGCTGATGGGAATATATATATATGTATATATATATATATATATACACACACACAGATATATATGTTTATATAGGAGGGTGTATGGTATATAAATATATATGTGAGTATATGTATATATGTGTACATGCATGCATAGAGGGCACAGGATCAGTTCAATAGGAAGGGATGATATTTAAAAAATAAAATTAAGAGGTGAGAGAGGTATATAATGAGAGGAGATAGGAAGAGATAGAATAGAGTAAACTATCTCATATAAAAGAGGCAAGAGAGAACTGTTACAATGGAGGGGAAGAAGGTGAAAGGGAGTGAGTCAACCTTAATCTTATTGAATTTTGCTTAAGGAGGGAATATCATACACACTCAACTGGGTATCACCCTACAGAAAAGTAGGGGCAAGGGAATAAGAGGGGGATGATAGAAGGGAGGGAAGATTGGGGGGGGGAGGGTAGTTAGAAGCACACACTTTTAAAAAGGGACAGGGTCAAAGTAGAAAATAGAATAAGTGGGGGGAGGGATAGGATGGAGGGGAATATAATTAGTCTCTCACAATATATCTACTATGGAAACGTTTTGCATGACTACATATGTACAACCTATATTGAATTGCTTATCCTCCTAATGGGGGGTGGGTGAGGAGGGAAGATGGGAAAGAATCTGGAAATCAAAGTTTTAAAAACAAATGTTAAAAAAGAATTGTTTTTTTACATGCAACTGGGAAATAAGATATACAGGCACTTACTGGGGTATAGAAATCCATCTTGCCCTACTAGAAAGTTAGGGGGGAAAATGGGGGAGTATATTAGAGTAGATTGGGAGGTGTATTCAGTAGGTTCACTATTTTGGGGTGGGGGTAGGGAAAAGGCAGAGAGAAAATTTGTAACTCAAAATCTTGTGGAAATTAATGTTGAAAGCTAAAAATAAATTAAAAAAAGAAAGCAATAAAAAAGAAAATAATTGACTTGAAAATATGTTTTTCCCTCAAAATAAGTCACTGAACAATGGAAATTATAGTTTCAAAGTAGTTTTTTTTATTCAGGCTATGGAGTTGAGAATAAGAAATGATAGGCAGAGAAATATACTTTTTCCAGGTCCAAAGTTATTCACTCCTGTTACAGTTTACCTTTGCAACTTGAGAGGCAGTGTGCTACAATGCAAATATTAATCTATTAGCAGTTTGAAGAACCAGGTTCAAATTCCATCTCTATCACTTACTATCTTTCTCATATGAGTGTATCCATAAATATTTAGCATCTGACTTAAAAATGTGCTCACTAAACACTCAAGTTTAATCTGTAGTATAACCATTTTCTCCATAAGTCTAGACAATCAACAACAACCAAAAAACCCAAGTTCTGATTTATAGTATTTGCCAACATCTGAGGTGTAAATACACTGAAAGTTTGATAATCCATCCTCTCAAAAAACTTTAGTTGACTCCAGCTCATGTCTAGTGCCATATAACAGAAATAACAAAAATACTGGGTTGGTTAGGACCTTAGCGTGTATAGAATATGAATGGAAAAGTTGGTTAGAACCAGCATTTTATTATTTTCTGGTTTTTCACATTCTTTTGCTAAAAATTGCTGGTCAAAAAAAATATTTTGGCCCAAGGGTGAGGTAAAAGGAACTGAATACTATAGAAACAAGACAAAAGCAAGTATAATATTCACTCTGCAATATTCCCCTGACTCATATTTACATTGGCAAGTCTGGTCCCCTAGAGGGCAGCAGCTACCTAAAGTTCTAAGTTTACTCTAGGGGTCTTTACTCAGAAAAGTATGGCTCATAAACCCCCACTGGTGCACTTCCCATTAATAGGCTGCCAATAGACAATCAGCTTTTAGCAAAAACATTTATCAAAAATGTCATTCTCTTATAGACTTTGGCACACTTTCCCACTTACTCTAGCCTATCCTGGCTCAAAGTGATACTGATGACCTTTCTCTACTGCCTTTTAAAGTCCCCTGGGAATGTGCCCATCTTCTGCCAGATAATGTGAAAGTGTCTTTCTATTAAACCAAAGGTTTAACTCTTCCTAATATGTTGATGACATCATACTGTGATGACATTTTACATTGCTAACATATTGTCATGACCACCTCAATTGAGCTGTGAGTATGCAGACTAAATCTTCTCCCTTTATACCTGCCGTGGGAGAAGGAGAGATCTTTGTGAGGAAGAATATACAGGCCAATGTGCTTAGTCCACAGATTGGGGAAAGAGAGTAGTATATTATGAGACAGGAAAGATAGGTTAGGGCCAGTTTATGAAGGGATTTAAAATTGAGGTAGTGGTTCTCTGCTTAGCTCTGAGTGACAGAAGTTCACCTGCTAATTCCCATCTCAGTTCTGACCAACGTGCCAAGGCTTTGAGAGAACGTGTGTGTAGGCTACCAATCCTGGGCTACTTTCCTGGCAAATTTCAGGTCGCAGGCATGCCAGGCGCTCCACCTGCTCTACTCCCTGGGAATGCTGGAATGTTCCTTCCTAATGTTTTGCTGCTACTTTAAATATTTACATAAGTCTCTACTATGACATTTTTATTTGACTGTAAATAAATACTAGGCAGAAAGCTTTAGAGTGGTATATGAAAAAGTGAAAATTTTGTTTTGCATATGGACAAAGCTCCTAGACACTTAAAATATTTTGTAATATTACTGATACATTCATAATCAGGAATAAATTTAAAAAATTTAAATGACAAGTACACAAATTTTTTTGTACTACCATAGCATGGTAGATAAAAGTAGGAGACATGAAAAAAAGGAATGCCTAGGCTTTAATCCTGCCTGTGACACTTTCTATGAGTCTGACCGTGGGTAAATCACTTTAGCCTCTCCTAGTCCCAGTTTCTTCAGTCAGTCAACTAGAATGTATTAAGTGCTTACCACATGCAAAACACTGGGAATACAAATACTATTACAAATGAAAACAGTCCCAACCATGGGTCTGCTAGCGTCAGCTCAGACTGGCTCACAAGAGCCTTTACACCTCAGAAATCAGCAGAGTCTACAAATCAGGGCTTGGTATATTGTTTTGTTCATTGTCAAGAGTTAATAAAGTGATGGAGAAAAATGTCAATAATGGAGACAAAAATTAAAAGTGTCATGGCATATCTTTTTTTTTTCAGATAACCCACTTTAAAATCAATCAATCCATCAATCAATGAAAAATCAATCAATAAACATTTATTAAGCACTGGCTCCTGCTCTCAATGGCATGTTTTAATGAGGAAAGATAACACATAAAAGGAAGTTCAAAAGGAAAAACGGGTGAGAGACAAAGATACTAGGCTAGGGCCATGGTTGAGAAGATCTAAGCTACATACTAGAGAGGAATGGAGTGTGCCAGAGGAGCCATCCAAACAGAGGGAGAGGCCAGAGGGGAAGAGGAATATATTCCACGTGTAGAATCTGGGGCTGGACTGAAGTCTCACTTCAGGATAAACAGCAGAGGCATGGTAAATGAAGTCCAGAGTGCAGCCTAAAAAGGAATCTGTAAAATGAGAATAATTATAGTACCCATCTCACAGGGTTACTATAAGGATCAAATTAGATAATTTACATAAAACACTTTGCAAGCCTTAAGACATTTTAAAAATGTCAACCATGCTTATTATTGTTCATAAAATAGCTACCATATAACTTGTGTTTTCATTGAGTTGTATTTTTGCAATATTGCAGCAAACTACCAAAATCATTTTCACTTTAATTTCAAAATTACAATAAAACCATTCATTATGAGAAATGCAAATCAGTCTACGATTGACTTTGAGCAGAAACTTTCTATATGTGTTATCTCCCCATTAGAATATGAGTTCATTTAGAGAAGGAATTGGCTTAGTCTTATATTTGTGTTTCATCTCTTAGCACAATGATTTGCACATAATAAGCACTTAATAAAATTTGTCATTTATTAGCTCATAATATCAGTCTAAGTGTGGTCTGAGAAATAGTTCAAGAATTTGTTTACATACTTATAAGTTTCAGATACATTGTCTTTCTGTACATATCATGAAATCCACACCTTTGGTTAAGCTTGAGAATTCTTAACACAACTCATATTTCATAAGTGGTTTAAGACCAGAGTATATATCATGAAATAACTACTTCTTCTTATTCTCAAGCCTTTTGTGGGTGTTTGATCCTTTAATTCTGTGAAGGATCTGGGGGCAGAACACGCATGTTAATTTTATCTTATTGTATATTGATGATATTTTAACATTTTTCTTGTTATTATGACCTTGAAAGTGACAAACATAAATGCAATAGGAATCAACAAATATTTCAATTTACAAATAATAAAAAGGAAATTGTACAAGAAACTGTGAATTTCTAAGGTATAATTTTTTGAGAAAAAAATTAGCATTTATATCACTACCAGCTAATTCAAATATTCACTCCCAAGATAGGAGGCCTTCTTTATAGTCCCTAATTATGGTGAATAAAAACAAACCAACACATTGGCCTATTAGTGAAATTCCACATAAATGTGCTTCAGATCCTCTGATATCTGAGGGATCTTCAACTCTTTGGGTGCTCCCTCCCTTAATACAGATCACAAATCCTCTTTGCCTCTGTAGATGGTCTTCATGGGTTTTTCTGACCCAGAGATTCCATGCCTTAGTGATCAGTCTAATGCTAACAACTTTTCTGAGGTCAATTTTTCAAACTAGTACTCAGGTGAGAGCTATTACTGGTTCCATCTTGAAGTCTTTCAAGCTTGGTATAACTCTTCTCTGGCATAACCTCTAAGAACCACTAAATATTATTTACATGCCATGATGAGGTACCCAAGTAAAACTTCCATGTAGCTTGTGCCCTAAAGGAAGGGAGGAAAAATATAAACTTGTGAATTTTTTCTTACCAAAAGTTTCTTTGTGATTGTTCAGAATTTTTACCTATATTTTTCATATATTTCCATAACTTTAATGTAGCATCTGCTATTTCCATTTATTGATAACCATATAATTTATTTGTTTGTGCAGAGAGGGTACAGACTTGTGATTTCATTGGTATAGGAAATACCCAGGGAGTATACAACCTCTGCCAATGCAGATTGGTATCTACTATGTCAATTAGAGTCTGAGTTCACTGAAGGGTTTAGTGACTTACCTAGGGTGCCCTAGACAGCACGTGTGTGTGTGTGTGTGTGTGTGTGTGTGTGTGTGTGTGTGTGTGCGTACTTGGATGTATGTGCTTGCTTGTTGGGGAGGGGAGTTGACAAGGAAGCTTACTCTTTTTTCTAATTTTCCATGACTGCCTCTAAAATCACAAAGCTTTAAAAAGAAATAAAGTTGAAAGAGTAACTTATTTAGTGTGCCTATCTTAATGAAAACAACAGGAAATTGTTGATGATTTAACTTTATTGACCTTATGCCTTTCAAAACATCAACAATAAGCAACAATAACACAGGGAGAACATTTGCGGTGTTCTTGGTTAATTGATAATCATTTCCTCTTAAAGAAAGAACTTATTCATGTTGTCCGTCAGACCACATCCAAATGCCATTTGCTTCCCATACTGTGATCTTAGTTCATCCCTCTGTTACTTAAGCCCTTTGATTATTTTCTGTTTGTTTGGGCTTTTTTTTAACTGATCAAAAAAAAAAAAAAAGAAAAAGATTGGCATAACAAAAGATGAAACCAACAGCCGTTTAGCCTTTTGGAAACCTGTTCTTTCCTAGAACTCAACTGTATTTTTAAGGACTAACAGAAACAACATGCTTTGCTTTAACCTAGGATTAGACGCCCTTGGAAGCTTGCTTGTTACTTACCTTCCCTGTTAGAGTGTTATCTCTGGGTGAATAATCTTTTTGATGGTTTCAATAATTGGAATGAAAAGATTTCTCTTTCTTTTAGCAGAAATATATCTCAATCTGGGCAGTAATATGAAACTAGGCTCAAAGAAACAAATTTATTTTATATTTCCATAGATTAGAGCCAGAATATACAAATAAATCAAATTTTAAAAAGTTTGATAACTAGCAATCAGAGAAGACACCTTGTGAATTTAGCTGAAGTGTTAGATCTCTTGTGCCATATTAATTAGATTAGTGCTAGATTGTGTTAGATTCCTTGAGTAGTTGTATCTTATTATGTAGGAAATAATATGCATAAGTGTTTCTATTCAGACAATATGATTATTTGAGTCCAATTTTTCTAATGAATTTAAAGACAGACCGTATAGTGAAAAGAGAATTGGAACTGTAATTAGGGTTTGAATACTGGTTTTGCAACTTATTACATGCATGAGCATGGCAAATCACTTCCCTTCTTCAGGTCTCAATTTCCTCATTTCCAAAATAACAGACTTGGATTAAATGTTGTTATTGTGTCTTTTCAGTCATGTCCGATTCTCTGTGATCCTATTTAGAATTTTCTTGACAAAGATACTGGAGTGATTTGCCATTTCCTTCTCCAGCTCATTTTACAGATGAGGGACTGAGGCCAATAAGGTTAAGGGACTTGCCCAGGGTCACATAGCCTGTACGTGCTTGAGAACAGATTTAAACTGAGGTCTTCCTGATTCCATGGTCAGGTTTTTATCCACTTTATCCACTGCTGGATTTGATGGACAAGACCTTTTTTACCTCTCTTTCTAATAATTATAAGTAAACCTCCTTTAGACTCATTTTTATTGACAGGGATTTCCCCCTAAAATCATCTATGTATTTTTTGCCCTTCTGTTGGGGCTCTGATGGCTACTCCTTCCTCAGAGGCTTTTCTTCTACTCATCCATGAACCACCAGTTTTTAATTTAAAGATTCATTAGAGGTTGCTTTCCTGTTTCCTTTACTTCCTGTGATTTAGGACCATAAATGACAGGAGTCACGTTTAGGATAGCTCATTTGCCAATCACCAAGCATGCACAGGACAAGGATGAAAGCCCAGGCCAGTAAGACATTTCAACTGTCTTGATTATCTACCAATTAACCATTTGAACTGGAAACCTCTTATCCTTGGGACAGGCAGAGTATCTCAAGCAAGAATATCAATCATAGTGTATCTCTAGGTTTCGCTATTAAAAAAAAAAAAAGTCAATTCCCTATGACCAAATAAACTACTCTTTACCTCCCTAAAATGAATTTTTTTCCTTGAGTAAATATGGGTAGATTTTCATCCTATCTATGCTAATTAAACAAGTGTATCATTAGCATAAAAGGAGAAAATTACATTTTGGAGAAATACATTTAGCAATTTCATGGCAAGTAGTGATAAGTAACCTATATTGGAAAAATTCGAGCTTCCTTATACAAAATTGAATTTTAGCATGGTGTGAATGTGACATTAAAATAACATGAAAAGACTTAAAATTTAGTTAGGCTACTGATGACTTCTAATTTTTATGAGTTATTTTAAAATATGCTTGAATTTTATTTAGCTCAGCACATTTTTTTGTAAGTTTAAAAAAATCTTTCAGAGAACTATCTCTGAAGTAGTACTGTATAAAAGTGCTGCCTGGATTTGGAGACAGAGGACATGGGTTCCAATCCTGCCTCTACCATTTACTACCTGACTATGGGCAAGTCACTAAATCTTCCTAAGACTCAGTTTCCTCATATGCAAATGAGGTGGCTAGACTCTATGGCTTCTAAGGTTTTTTTTTCTGTCTAGAGCTATGACACTATAAAAAGTACTCTATCATAGACAAATTGTAAACTCAGTAGTTTGCAAAGTTATACTTAAGAAAACTTGCTGTACGTAAACATCTATCATTTCCCTGCCCCAAAGAAAAATCATAATTGTTTCAGCACTCTTCAAAAAAGGTTACAGTCTAAAATTGCCATCAAAATCCTCTGGTTTTCATTGCCCTTTATAATCTCTCCTTTTTCTATCTTTTCAGTCTTTTTATATCTCACACTGTCATTGGTTGTCTTTGAGAATGATGAACAACACTTTACATTACCCCATGTAATCTTTGATCCAGGGACACTGGCTTCCTTACTGATCCTCCCAGCCCCTTTCCAGACTCCAAGCATTTTCACTGCCTGTCCCCAATGCCTGGAACACTCTCCTTCTTTGTCTTCACCTTCCAGCTTCCCTGGCTTCCTTTAAATCTTTCTCTCTGAAACGATCCCCCAGTTTACTCTGTATATATCTTGTTTATATAAATTCGTTTTTATGTTGTCTCCCCCATGAGATCATGAGTTCCTTGAGAACAGGGACTGTTTTCTTCTCTTTTCTTTGTGCCACCAATGTCTGGCACATAATAAGCACTTGGTTGATTGTTGTCTAAGAGGATCAAAATGACATCACTATGCTAAAGTCAAGATACAGTATTTCTGACTACGGCTGATCAGAACAATACAAGCTCAGAATGTTCTATCACAGGAGGACACAAATAGTCCATGGGAACATTTGGGGTGGATTCTCTAAATCTGCTCATTTTGCATTTCTTTTTGAGCTATTTCAATTCTGCTTTGCTCATAGAGCATAGTACTTTTTCTGATACAGGCACAACATGCTGAGAAGTCCTGTTCCAGTGTCTCCCATGTCACACAATCACTTCCAAAGTCTGTAAGAGACCCCTTGAGAATGCCCTTGTATCGCTTCTTCTGACCACCACGTGAAAGCTTACCCTGTGTAACTTCTCTATAAAATAGTCTTTTGGGCAAGCATACATTTTGCATTTGAATATTGTGGCCAGCCCATTGGAGGTGCTCTCTCCAAAGCAGTTTGACTGCTTGGCAATTTAGTTTGAGGAAGGACCTCAGTGTCTGGTACCATATCCTGCCAGGTAATTTTCAGAATCTTCCTAAGACAATTCAAATGAAAGTGATTCAGGTTCCTAGCATGGTTCTGATATATCTACTGTCCAGGTTTCACAGGCATAGGACAATTGAGGTCAGCACAGCTCTTAACAAATACTAGTTGGCTGACTGACATCTGATTGGGATGGCATGGGGAAGTTCCAGGAATGAGGGAAAGGGTCTACACATGCAGAACACGGAAACCTTAGGCTTTTTTTCTCTTCCTCTATCTGTCCAATGGGAAAAAAGGAAGAAGAGCTAGGAGATGTGAACTGAAGAAGTAATTCTTTCTTTTCTCCCTCCCCATTTAAAAGTTTTGATTGTAGTCATTTCTGGATATCTTTCCCAAGGCACAATTAAAAGCTATTAAGCAAAATCAGTTAATAGAGTGATCATGCCTGATAGGATATGCAATAATCTATACCCATAGTCTTCTGCCTCTGAAACTAAAGAAGAAAAGTTCAAGAGGAAATACTACATTTTTTTCATCTCCCTGGACAGTATTTTTGGTACTTAAGAAAGGAAAAGACCGAGACCAAGTTTATAGCACCTATAGCTATGAAGGAAGTTGTGGGAACTCTAATGAAAACTACAGGACTATGGAGGGACATAAAAGACAAATATTCTGTCTCTCAAGCCATAAGGAAAAAAACTAAAATATGGAAAACATTATAAATGATTATGGTTTAAATACAGTGAGAAAGGTAGCAAATTGTACCTTAGATATTTTTATTTTAAAAATTACCGAAAATACCATCATTAAAAGTCTGTAATATTTATGTTTAGCTGTACATAATACTATTTTAGTTAAGGACATTTTTAGATATAGGAAATTCATAATTAGGTGTCAGTAAAAAAGGATATATAATACATACCTAGTTCTTCCTCACATGTTATATGTTGAGTGTAGAGATAGGGAGTACCTCAAAATTCTTCTCTCTGGTTAGAGTAAACCAAAACCAGATTTCACAGCAGGGGCTATCCTTAACCTTACTCACATATCAAGTTACTGACCCTACCGAGACCCTTGTAATACTCATGGATACACCGCCAAGAGTCCCTTATTATTCCAAGAACACACAGATGGTACACAACTCCTAAACAGCAGGTTACAAAAGAAACCTACCAATTCACAAGGACCAAAGAGGGTTGTATCTCAGCATGGTGAACAAATAGGTTCCTGAATCATGTGGTTTTGTTCCAACTATGGACCATTAGGTTTCTATCCAATAATTATCTGCCCTGTTAAGTCAAGGATAAGGGATTAGACTAGTATCTGGATATGCTTGGTGTTTATCAGTAGGCTGTCTTGACAAGGATGAGGTATATCAGTCAATGAGATTTCATTCCAATCACATGACTACTGCTGCTTCTCTCCCCGACTCCTATACTTTCCTGTTTATGTTCTCAAATGCCCAGGTGTCTGTCAGATGGCAAATGAGTGATAGATCCTTGACAAACAGGCATGTATAGAAACTCACCAGGCAATGCATGCACTTTGTGGTTGATACCACACAATCAAGGTGCCTAATACAACCAATGGGCAGTGTAGTCTAATCACAGGGGAAGTATTGAAGAAAAAAGTGATAAAACTCCATATCTCATTAGAAACTATAGAGTCACTTTTGCCTATTCATCTGTTTATGCAGCACAGTCCTTCATTTAGGTTAGAAGAAAAGTAAACATTATTTTTCTTAGCCTAGGAAAGTAACTAGGAAATAGCCATACCTTCTAAGATGAAATAAAAAAATATATTTTTATTATTTACTCTTCAATCCTATGATACATCAGGATTGTAACCTAACATTAAAGCCTCTTATCCTTGCAAATATTGAAATGACTTGGACAAAGATATAGTTAATTATAATCATTGACACTTACATAGTCTTCCAAAATCTTACATTGATACCACATTCAAGGCCACAAAGTCAATACTATTCCTTTTCCAGCAAGAATGCTGAGACATAGTATTACCTGGGGATTAACTAAAGGTAATTCAGAAAACTAGTTGTGAGCTTAGATTAAATGGTTATGATCTTAACTCAAATAGATCATTCTATTTTCCTTAATTAAAAAAACAAAAGGGGCTCTTTCCTCCCCAGTACCTAAGGACTTCTCTAGAGGGAAATTACAAGCTTCTAGACGGTAGAAGAAAACATTTTGCGTATTACCAATTCCGTGTGTGTGTGTGCGTGTGTGTGTGTGTGTGTGTGTGTGCGCGCGTGGGGGGGGAGAGGAGGGGACACTAAAGGATTCCCTAATGGACTGAATGAGACAATGGAGCTCTGCACACCCAAAGACATTTTGATTTTTAGCGTTTAATTTTATTTCTTTTTGAAATTCTCAAATATAACAGGTAAGCTTGCAGAACATGCCATACAAAAATAATTGAACAATTCTCAAAGAAAACCAAGAAATGAAAGCATCTCTTTGACAGAAAATTCCTTTTGGTCAGTAAAACTTTTGCTAATAAGAGCCAGTTTCAAAAGAGTTAGTTGGTAATGCTTTACATAGAAAGTCAAAACCTGAAGAATCACCAGATCTTTGCTAAAACACATAATGAGAGAGGAGGCCAGGAAAGTGGGGACATTATGTTGGAAACTGAAATGTATATTTCCTTCTGGGCTAGGGAGTGGAAGCCAGCTGGCTGACAGAAAATTACATAACAAAAGAAAGCAAAATTGTAGAATAAAGGGTGAGCAAAATATCGGTAATGGAAAAGTAGTTTTGGTTTTGTCAGTGATATAGTCAGACTTTTTGCTAGATTTTTTTTCATTCGCATGTTCTTCATATCATCTACTGTTTTTTGTCAGTAACATAGTATGCTTTATTAGGTTCTCAAGCCAGCTGTGTGGAGTCTTGAACTCTGTCATTCTTAATGTCAACACTTCTCATTCAGCTGACTATTATTTCTATTCCATTGTTCCACAGAATTCCATAGAAAAACAACTGGTGATTGGACTTGTAAGGTCTTGCAAATGCCCTTATTTTGTACCCAAGAAGCAGGATTGTTCTTTAATCAACCCTTTCTATTACAATGACTTCAACACTTCTGTGGGATCTTTAGGTTTCCTCCATAGTTATTTAGGTAAAAGCTAAGCCATAATCAACAGTTTTGTACCACAGGAAAGTCTTAAAAAACATAACTGGAGACACTGATGAAAAATATGTGCTCAGACACTGATGTAGGGGCTGCCAGGTACAAGGTATTGTACAAAGAAGAACCCCTTCCCCACCTACGACCATCCAGTATATTCCTATTTTCAGTTGTTATTTTTGCTATGTGCTAAGTTTAGTTCCTTCTGTTCTAAATTTAATCACTCATTGAAACATTCTCCTAGCACTACTTCCAAATGGACTCTGTGTTTTACTTTGGTTATTTTCAGTTGTATCCAATTCTTCATGAAGCCCATTTGGGGTTTTCTTGGCAAAGATACTAAAGTGGTTTGCCATTTCCTTCTCCAGTTAATTTACAGATGAGGAAACTGAGGGCAAACAGGGTTAAGTGATTGCACAGCGTCACACAGTGAAAGTTTGAGTTCACATTTGAACTCAGGTCTTCCTGATTTTAGGTAGGCACCCTATTCATTATGCCACCTAACTCCCAAGTGAATTCTAGAGTCACCTCTAACTTCACATGTCCAAAATGGAATTCATTTCCTACCAAACCTTACCTTCTTAACATCTTCATTTCAGTTAAAGATACCACCATCCTTCCTATTACTCAGGTCTGAATCTTGACAACCTTGACTTGGCCCTCTCTCATTGCTCATATCAACCAATCAATCAACAAGAATTATTTCCTACTGTGTACTAGGCAATGTGCTACCTGATATATATGCATGCATATATGTATGTACACACACATATATGAAATCAAATTTCAAGTCTTATACATTCTACCCCCCAAATCTACCTCAAATCTATCTCTTTCTCTCCAATCACACAATTACAACCCTAGCTGAGGACTCCATTACTTCTCACATAGACTATTACAATAACTTTCCAATTGGTATGCTTGCATCCAGTTATTTCCCTTAAGAATTCTGCTGCAAGAACCAGGAGAACATTGTACAATTACAGACGCATCATATCTGTGATGACTGAGCTCTCTTCAGTAATGTAAGATTATAAAACAATTCCAGGGGTGGCTAGGTGGTGCAGCAAACAGAGCACTGGCCCTAGAGTCAGGAGGACCTGAGTTCAAATCCGACCTCAGCCACTTAACACTTACTAGATGTGACCTTGGGAAAGTCACTTAACCCCAATTGCCCTGCCTTCCCCCTTGCAAAAAAAACCCTCAAAAAAGCAAACAAACAAAAAACCCAAACAATTCCAAAGGACTCGTGATGAAAAAGGCTATCCACATCCAGAGAAAAAATGAGGGAGTCTGAATGCAGATTGAAGCAAACTCCTTGCTCTGTCTCTTTTTCATTTTGTTTTGTTTCTTCTTCCTCATTCATTCTATTGGTTATAATTCTTCTTTACAACCTGACTAATGTTTAATGTGAAGGTATAAGGAGAACCTACATCGGATTGCATGCTGCCATGGCGGGGTGGGAAGGAAGAACATTTGGAACTCAAAAACTTGTAGAAATGAATGTTGTAAACTAAAAGTAAATAAATAGAAAAAAAAAGGGAAGAATGCTGCTACAAGATCTTTGGTCACCAAATTTCTTTGTTTATGTATCCCCATAAGTTAAAAAAATAAGTATATACTCCCGATACATGCACATTTAGTTATTTATAAATTAGGCATATGTATTAGTATACTTATAATTGTATGTTCATATTTAATATGTTCCTTTAATAGTTATTAATGTAATTAATTTAAATTATAGTGATATATTATCTAAAATAGTAATATATTATATGTTGATATTGAATATCAATATTTATATGCTGTTAAATATTTGTAGATAATAACACTTACTGAAAATAGGTATTTTTAAAAGATGCAACAAAAATAAAATTATTCAATCAACGAACATTTAGTGGTAGCTATCTTAGAGTAAACATTGGATTTTTTTTTTTAAGCAATCGGGGTTAAGTAACTTGCTCGAGGTTACACGGCCAGTTATTTCTGGGTGTGGTGCTAAGTATCTGAGCCCGGATTTGATCCCCAGGTCATCCCCGCTCTGGAGCTGGTGCTCTTACTCACTGTGCTACCAGGCCGCCCCGAACCATTGGATTTTATTGAGTAGAGGAATAACATGTTCAAACCTATGTATTAATAAAAACATTTTATCATCTTTATGGAGGATGGCAAAAGCAGACAGATGTGCATGAGATAGAGGTAAAATCACAAGGTTTGGTAACTGAATATGAACCGTGAGGAGTAAAGGAAGATAAAGGTTGTAAACTTAGGTGCCTAGAAGGATGCTAAGTCTGGAAAACTTACTCTGGAAGGGGTGTGAATTGGAAGAGAAAGTTTACTTAATGAGATTTACAATGCAGATAACAACCTGAGTCAACTAGGTGGCACAGCGGATGTCTGGAAGCTGGAAGACCTGCATTTAAAACCAGCCTTAGTCACTTAATAGCTGTCTGATGCTAGACAAGTCACAACTTCTGTCCACTTCAATTTTTTCATTGGTAAATTGGGAATAATAATAGCACCTGCCTCCCAGGGTTGTTGTGAAGATCAAATGAGGTAATATTTATAAAGCACTTAACATAGTGTCTAACACACTGTAGGAACTTAACTTAATAAATGCTTATTATCTTCCCTTCTCTAGACCATCCTATGGAAATATCTCTGTGTTACCCAAAATAAAAAGAATTATATTCCTGGATTTATTATATTTGAGAAAGAATGCATAGTTCTTTTTCTGGTATAGGTTAAATGAAAATGACCCCTCTAGTCTAATGATTATATCATTTTTTTTGTTATTAGAACAAAGTAGTACAGTTCAACTTCATATATTTATATTTTCATTATTAGTTTTGCTTTTTTGTTGTTAGTCATTTCAGTTGTGTCTGACTCTTTATGAACCCTTTTGGGGTTTTCTTGGCAAAGTTACTGGAAAAGCTTGCCATTTCCTTCTCAATATCATTTTATAGATGAAGAGACTGAGACAAATAGGGTTAAGTGACTTGTCCAGGGTCACACAGTCTGATCATATTTAAACTCAGGAAGATGAGTCTTCATGACTTCAGACCCAGCACTCTATCCATTGTGCCACCTACCTGCCCTTGATTTTGTTTGTGGTGAACTTCATAAAATATTCTGCAATATGTATGTCTACATGTTCTGATTCCTGTCAATTACTATAATTTTAAATGACAATTTCTTTGAAATTTTGTATCGAAGGACTCATGAGAATATTCACTCTTGTGTAAAATAAAATTTTCCAACTTTATTCATAGAGGGGATTATAGATTTAGAGCTAGAAAGGGACCATAGTCCAAACTCCCCTCATTTTACAGATCAGGGAAATGAGACCCTGAGAAGTGATAGGACCACTGATCCCAAGATGGAAAGACCTAAGAGAACTTTATCCTACAGATGAAGAAAATGAACATTCAAGAAAAGAAGTGACTGAGACAGGTCTTCCTAATACAGAGCCAGTATGTCACAACTATGTCACAAAGTCACTTCCAAGGAGCTATCCAGGGTACTAAACTCCTTCTAAGACAAGGGTGGGAAAGCGGTGACCTTGAGGCCACATGTGGCCCTCTGGTCCTCAAGTGCAGCCCTTTGATTGAATACATACTTCACAGAACAAATCCCCTTAATAAAAGAAGACTTGAAGATCTTTCTAATTAACCCCAAGCACTGCTCCTCTCGTTCTGACCAATTACTTCCAAGTGCAAGAACCTTGAACTTCTTGACTTGGACTACTTCAAGTGCTAGTCAGCTATCCAATCTGAGCTAACTGACCTATTCCTACTACCTGCTTCAGTCATATAGTCAGTTGGAAAATGATTAAAAACTGGCCCTCCAAATTAAAAAAAAATGCATGTAGGACACATTTTAAGATTTAATATGCACTATTACAATTTCCCCATCATTTTCTTAAACCGAGACAATAAAAAACAATAAATCAAACCTTGATTTGTAGATTTTACCAATTTCTGAGATATAAACACTTACACATACAAAAAAATTAACAATTGGTCCTTGTGGGCCAATTAGAGCTGGCTCCAGCATGGTTTTACATGTAGTAGAGTAGCAATCTAGTTCCTTCATCTTGTTCAAACAAATATGGATGAGTAGTAATGATTTTAAAGTATGATAAAATGGGAGAATGTCAGAGTTTGATAGAATTGTACCCTTGGCCTATGTTTAATTAATTGCTTGTGATCTAATTAGGATTACAGACTCATAGATTCAAAATTGGAAGGGACCTTAGGTATGTATTGTTTCCTCAACTATGCTTCATAGAATCCATAGCTACATTCAAAGTTCAATTCAAGTACCACATGGTATAGGAAGCCTAACCTGATCTCCCCCAGTTGCTAGTGCCTAGCCATGGAAGTGGCTCTGTATATATTTTGTATTTAATTTTCTATGTACATGTAGCCCTTCTTCTCCCAATAGAATGAAAGCTCTTTAAGGCATTGACTTTTTTTGTCTACGTAGCCCCAATTATTGTTAAATAAAATTGCATTTATTTTTAATTATTATTTATTTATATAACTTATTTTATTTTATTTATATAATTATAATTTAATTATAATTAATTAAAATAAATTATTGTTAAATAAAATTGTATCTAATCTGTCTCATTTTACCATTGTGGAAAATGAGTCTCAGAAAAATTGTGACTTGCTCAAAGTCAAAAAGGCATAGCTTGGATTGAAAAACAAATTCTCAGTATTCCAAATCCAGTGTTCTTTTTGATCTTTTGACAATTGTATTTAGAAACTTTATTTTTTTTTTGCATATTACTCTCCCATTTCATTGACTCTTCTTCACCCCATAGAAATTACATTCTTAACAAATTACTATAGCCTAGCAAAATTAGAACAACAAAAAGAAGAGTTTCATTCAAAAGATGGTACATGAGCTGCATTTTCTAGGAAAAGACATACTCTATGAAGTGGAGTTGAGTAGAGAATTCTGGTTATGTATGACAGTCACTGCAAAGGCACTGGGATGGGAAATGGAATATCACATTGATGAGCAGAGAGAAAGCTAGTAGGATTGCAACAGAGAGTGGAGAAAGAGAGAATAATGTCCAATGAGACTGGAAAGTGAAGTTGTGAAGAACTTTAAAAACAAAACAGAGGAATTTATATTTAATCCTAGAGGCAACAGAAAGTCAATAGAGTTGGTTGAGCAGGGAAGTCATGATCATATTTGTGCATAAGAAAAACTACTGTGGCAGCACTATGTAGGATGGACTGAAATGGTATGAAATTTGAAATAAAGAGACCAATTAAGAGGTCATTGTAATCATCTAGGTGAAGAGTGATGGAAGCCTGATATAAGGCAGTAACTATGTGAGTGGAGAGACAAGACTGTATAGGAATGATGTTTTGAATGTAGAAATGGCAATACAAATAAAAATGAACACAATGTAGGTTTGGAAGGGAGAGGAAGGAGGAAGGGAATATGTATGTATATAATACCTTTAATGTGCCAGGAATTATACTAAGCACAGTTGGGAGGAATCAGGTAGGGCTTCATTAGAAGGTGGTGCTTGAGGTAAATCTTGAAGGAAAAGATGGATTTCAATAGGTAGAGGGAAGGGGGAAAAGTACATTCCAGGCATGGGGGAAGCCAGTGCAAAGGCACAGAAGTGTTTAATATCTGTGGAACAGTGCCAGCATAGCTGTTACAGAGTGAGGGGAGCTGAGTAATATGTAAGAAAAGAAGATTAGAAAGATAGGAAGGAATTAGATTCCAAGGAGATTTAAATGTCAAACAGAGAAGTTTATATTTGATCCTAGAGGCAAAAGGGAACCACTGTAGTTTGTTGAGCAAAAGGGTTATGTGATTAGACATGCACCTTAGGAAAAATCACTTTGGCAGCTGTGTGGAGAATGGATCAGAGTAGGGTGAGACTTGAGGCAGGAAGATAAAATAGGAGGATATTGAAATAGTGTGAGCAGAAGGAACGAGAGATTGAACTATGGTCTCCATGTGAGTAAGGAAGAGGGGATGTATATGAAAGATGTTCTGGAGATAGAAATGACAAATATTTGTCATCTGAATGCTATGTGGGATGAGAGTGAAGAGGTGAGGAATTGTGAGTTACATCAAGTTTGCAAACCTGATACCAAGAAGGTTGATAGTATCCTTGACAGTGATAAAGAAGTTCAGAAGAGGAGTGGGTTTGGAGGAAAATATATTTGCATTTTGTTTTGGACATATTGAGCTTGAGATGCCTAGGGGGGAGTTAGTCATAAATGTCCAAAAAGCTATTGGTTATGTCATACTGAGCTCAGGAGAGAGACAAAGATTGTATGCGTAGATCTGGGAGTCATCAGCATGAATATGGTAATTGAATCTACTAAAGCTGTTAGAGTTGGTAAGAAAGAATACAGAGAAAAAGAAAAGAGGACACTAAGGCAGAAAAAAAGAATGGTCAAGGATAAGGAGGAAAGGAAGAATACGTAGTGATGTGTAGTGTCTCTGTATATTGTGTTTTATAATTGAAACTGCTTCTTTCTTCTGCTGATGGCATATAATGTACTCAGCAGAAAAGACAGATAGGGCAAGCTCATCGAGAAGGCTTGATATCTTATGGCCCTTTGTATTTCTAGATCTTTCCAAGGTGCCCAGTGCCTAGGAGATAGTAATAAATGGGTTATTGTTTTTGTGTTGGTTACTATAATGATTATCACTGTCTCATTATCTCCCTGAGACAGCATGGAATCACCTCATCCACTTAAAAGGGAAAGCCATTCATGAATAGTTTCTGTTTATTTTACAAACAGGTGAGATAATTTTGGTTTATGGTTTCTCATGAACACTATATATTAGTTGCCATTTACAAATGAAATGTTAGGATAGAATGAATCTTGTATTTCACACTAAGAAATTAAAATCTGTATGTATAAGGGAAGAATTTAGGAACAAAGAAGATATAGAAAGCATTATAAACTGTGAAATAGATAATTTTGATTATATAAAATTAAAAAGTTTTTACACAAATGAAACCAATGCAAACAAAGTTATAAGGAAAGCAGAAAACTGCGGGGGGAGGGGGGGGAGGGATTTGCAACAGGTGTCTCTGATAAAGGCCCCATTTCTCAAATATATAGAGAATTGAGTCAAATTTATAAAAATACAAATCACTTCTCAGTTGATAAATGGTCAAAAGATATGAACAGGCAGTTTTCAGACAAAGAAATCAAAACTATCTACAGTCATCTATTGTCTAAATGACTATTGATCAGAGAAATGAAAATTAAAACAACTTTGAAGTATGACCTCACACCTATCAGAGTGACTAATATGACAACAAAAGGAAAATGTTGGATTTTGAAGGGGATGTGGGAAAACTAGGGCACTAATGCACTATGGGTGGAGTTGTGAAGTGATCCAACCATTCTGGAGACCAATTTGGAACTATGCCCAAAGGGGTATAAGATCATACATACCCTTTGAATCCAGCAATACCACTGCTAGGTCTATATTCCAAAGACATCAAAAAAAAAAGGGAAAAAGGCTTATTTGTACAAAAGATATATATAGCAGCTCTTTTTGGTGGTGGCAAAGAATTGCAAATCAAAGATATGTCCATCAATTGGAGAATGGCTGAACAAGTTGCTGTGTATGATTGTAATAGAATATTATTGTGCTATAAGAAATAATAAGAGGGTGGCCAGGTAGCACAGCAAGTAAGAGCACCAGCCTCAGTGTCGAATGACCTGGGGGATCGAATCCGGGCTCAGACACTTAGCATCCAGCCAGAAACACCTGGCCATGTAACCTTGACCAAGTTACTTAACCCCAATTGCTTAAAAAAAAAAAAAAAAGAAATAACAAGCAGGATGATTTCAGAAAACCTTGGAAAGACTTATGTGAACTGATGCATAGTGAAGTGAACAGAACCACTAAAATATTGTATGCAGTAACAGCAATATTATTTGATGAAGAATTGTTAATGACTTAGCTATTCTCAGCAATACAATGATCCAAAATTATCCCAAAGGACAATGTTGAAACATACTATCTGTCTCCAGAGAAAGAAGTGATATTGGTTGAATATAGACTGAGGCATGCTATTTTCACTTTCTTTCTTGCAGTTTTTTCTTTTGAGTTTTCTTATACAAAATAACTAATATGGAAATGTTTTACATAATTGAACATGTATAACCTATATCTGATTGGTTATCATCTCAAGGAGGGGAGACAAGAAGGAAGGGAGGGATAGAATTTGGAACTCAAAACTTTAAATAAAAATGTTAAAAAAAAATAAAGTAACAAAAACAAAAAGAAACTAAAATCTGTCAAACATTCACATGCTAATATCTGTGATCAAAAAGTTTGTTAAAAGGGTAAACCTAAGACAATACATTTGTTCATTGTTCTTCCTTGTTGTAGGTAAACAATAATACTTGCACCTTAAAGTTTCAAAGCCCATATAAAATTGAATGCAATATTTGAACAAAATTTCTTTCCTTAAAATATTTAGGTAAATATTTACAGCATATACTATTTTTGATACCATATGAAAGCCAAATTTAAACTGGGAAAGAAAATCTTATAATTGAGTTAATTATCTGCATGTTTTGGCTTAAAGCTTTATCTTTATCCAGATAACATTAAATTTATTTTATTCTAATTGTGAAGATATAGCTCTTTGTAATGGTAATGGGAATTTGAAGATCTTCCCTGTCCCTTGATAGGCTCAAATGAATTTGAGGACCTTCCCTGATTTGAAAATAAACTCTGTCCCCTACTAGGCTGAATGTGGTCACATGGAGCCTGGAGTGAGAGGCTTGTTTTTCAGGAACGTTACTTTGTAATTGTAAGGGTTGAATTGTAATTGTAATTTGTAATTGGAAGGGTTATAATGTTCTCTGACCCCAGAGAAGGCTATATATATTTTGGGGCTCACTCATGGGAAGAGTTGTGTAATTTGGCAAGATTAGACTCTGGGTAGCCACTGAGCCCCCAGGCTTTGAAAACCCAGATGTTGGTGTTTCTCTCTTGGGTAACTGAGTAGATATGGATATAATGGTCAGACAGCTGGAAGCCCTGTCTGCTGGTCTGTTTCTCTGTCTGTATTTTTTTTGTCTGCTTGTAACTTTTTTTTTTTTTTTTGCTTTTTGGAGGGCAATTGGGGTTAAGTAACTTGCCCAAGGTTACACGGCTAGCTTTTTTGTGTGGGTGTTAAGTGTCTGAGGCTGGAATGTTTATATTTTCTCTGGAGTTCAGGGTGCTGACTTTTTCCTCTGAACTAGGTAAATGATACACGTTTGATTAAAGTAATATTGTTAACCCCGTTTTGAGTTGCTTTCCTTTAGAAAAGTAGATCAAAGAACTTGTGGTAGCAGCCATCATGGGTATGCTAGGGTGCTTGCTAATACACTCTTGAATAATTTTATAAATAGCATAACTAAAGATCAACCTGAGAATAATGTACACAAAAGGGAAATATCTGCAGTAATAAAGAAACAGTAAATAATGGCTTTGTTTATAGTTTTATTGTGAAGAATAATCATGATTTAGTTCAAGAACCTTTGCCTTCCTGGGAACTTTCTTTCTGCAAAAATATTGACTGAAGGTGGGTCTTGCTTAAACAATATGTAATTCCTACACCCTTTTGAAATTCAAGAAAGGAGACATCATTGTGAGGAAATAATGATGGTAATAAATTAGGAGACTTCAGTTTCAGTTAACATTGTTAGACGACAATTAATAAATATGACCTTAATCAATGAATTTGCTAATATTTGCTCCAAGTTTACAATTTTCAGTTTCATTAGCTATTAACATACACAGGAGAGTAAAAATTCTCGAAGACACATTTAGAGTATGTCATCAGTAGAGTTTTTAGAAAGCTTTTCATCATCCTTTTTCTTCCATCAGGAGAAATAGCATTAATGCTGCCAGTTTGAAAGAGTACACCATGGGTTTTTCAGTACAGGTACATGCATTCGCCATGTGTATAAAAGAAAATTTTACCACAATCTTTTCAGATAAGCATTTTCTATAGCCCCCTATTGCCCTTATATAAAACATGAAATGTAAAAATAGGGTAAAAGCTAAGGATAAGCTATCAGTGTAAGGAAAAAAGCAACAAAACTTTCAAATGATCAGAGATATCCTAAAGTGGAATGGGCTACCTTGGAAGGTTTCTCCCTTATTCGAGTATCTTTAATCTAAGGCTGGATGGTGACTTGTCAGAATTATCATAGATGGGATTATTTTTCAAGTTCAGGTTGGACTGTTGTCCTTTGTTTTTAAAGAGACCAAAATTACATCATTATGTTGGAGTCAAGGTGGTGTGGGTCTGAGTGGGGCTGAACAGACCAATAGGAGTTCCTAATTCTCTACCACAAGTCAGTCACAAATAGTTGTTATGAACATTTAGAGTGGAGATGTCTCTAAATTTGTACATCATTTGCATAGGTTGGACTAGATGGTTTTTGATGATCCCTTCCAATTTTGAAATTTGGAGTAATTTTGCAATTATAAAATATAATTATCCTCTCTTGGTCTTTATTTCCTTTGATTTTTCTGTAGCATTTGACACTATTAATGATAACTTCTTTCTGGCTATTTTAATTGTCCTTGGCTTCTGGGTCACTTCACTCTACTCTGGCTGCTCTTTCTCCATCTTTTTTTTTTTGGAAGGGGAAATGCAAGGTAATTGGGGTTAAGTGACTTGCTCAAGGTTACACAGCTAGTACCTGTGTCAAGTGTTTGAGACCAGATTTGAACTCAGGTCCTCCTGACTCCAGGGCTGGTGCTCTATTCACTGAGCCATCTAGCTTCCTCCTCCTCCATCTTCTTCATAGGCTCCTGTATCTCCTTTGATTCCAGCTTAAAGCACATATTTCTTAAGTCGTTTATTCTTTTCTCTATGTAATCTTTCTTTAATAATCTAAGCATTGTCATGGCTTCAAGTAATCTCCTCTGTGCAGATAATTCTCATATATGCCTTCAACCGCAAATTCTTCTTTTAACTAAACTCCCGACTCACATTTTCAATACTTACTGCATAACTCCAAAGATTTCCCATGGCACCTTAAATGGCAGCATAATGTAGAAGTGTGAGTGTGAGTGGAGTGGAGAAGAATTCGACTATGAATCAGGAGAGATTTCAGTCAGGATTCTGTCTCTGGCACTTACCAGTTGGGTGAGCCTTGGCAAGTCAACCTTTCTGAGCCTTGGTTTCCTCATTTCTAGCATAGGGATAATAAAGCTGTAGAAATTACATCACAGGATTTGGGAGAATTAATGGAAAAAATATACGTAAAAGCACTTTGTAAACCTCCAAGTGCTACATAAGTGTCAGTTATTAAAATGTCCAAAACTGAGCTCATTCTGTTCTTCCCAAACCTGTTCCTTACTGGTTTCTATTAATTGCACTAAAATTTGGTCCCTCATACTCCTCACCTTGGAGTCAGCAGAATTAACAAGAAACAAGTTGTCTTTCTAATTCTTTTAAAAATATTTGCAGAGCTAGCACTAGAGATGGTTAAGATAACTAGGTAGTACAGTGAATAGAACCCTGGACCTGGGTTCAAGAAGATCTGAGTTCAAATCTAGCCTCAAACACTTAATAGCTGTGTGACACTGGGGAATTCACTTAACCTGTTTCTACCCCAGTTTCTACACCCATAAATTGTGAATACTAATAACACTTACTTCCCAGGATTTGTTGTGGGGATAAAGAAGCATTTTGCAAAGTGCTTAAAGTGCTATATAAATGTGTTGATGATGATGATGATGATAACAATGGGTGATTGCCAGGGACTCAACAAACAGAAAGGCCTGTTGAAGAATTTTTAATATTCCATTTAACACCAGAAAATTCCCCTTTCCATGTAAGTTTTTATGATTTATCAGTCTCATTACCTGTGTCATAATTGAGATTCAAGACCTCTAGGGGAACCATTTTCAAATAAAGATAAGTAAAAACCCCAAACTTTGCCTAGGTTGAGCAAATGTCCTTATCCAAGCTTTATATCTCTGTCTATCCCCCCCCCCACTTCCAATCAGTGACCAACTTCTGCCCATTTTATTTATGTAGCATTTAGTCCATCTATCCTTAGCCTTTTTTTTTTTCCCATTCCCACTGCTACGACTTTAATGAAGACATCCATTTTCTCTATCCTGGACCACTTAAAGTAGCCTCCTATTTTCTTTATCTTAAGGCTTTCCAATTCCACTCTTTCCTTTCAAATAAACTTTCCTTTTTCACAGCTGTGATCCCAGCATTCTTTATACAAAGCTGTGTTCATACTTCTTTGCTCAAAATCCTCTAGCACTGTTTGTATAAAATCATAGATGTACGGTTAGAAGAGGTTTTAGAGGTCAACTAGGTCAATTACTGACTCAGTGCTTCTGGAAGAGTGTACCACAACACATTAATTTGCCATGAGTTTCCCTAATGGTGCCGTGAATTGTATGGAGTTTACACTTGCAAATACAATACATGCTAGAGTATTGCAACACTAGAATAATATGTCATGATTCTTCAAGAAAAAGAAATACCACTATGCCAAGGGAAGAAAAAAGATTGATAAACAGTGGAATAGCCTAAATTCCTTAACTTGACTTTGAAAAATTTCCACAATCAGCACGTATATCTTATCTCTAGTTCTAGATAGTTTTTTTTTTGGGGGGGGGATGGGAGATGTCTATTATTTATCCAGACCTGATAAACAATGAATGAGTTTTGTTAAACGTTGACTGAATGAAAAACTCCCACTCTAGGTTTTCAAGGAAAACAAAAACCTCCAACTAGGGCTAAAGTTAAAGTTAATTTCTTTTTTTTTTCTTGGATAAATATTAAATTGATAAAGAACAAGTTGTCTTTCTAATTCTTTGAAAAAAAATAAAAAATAGCAGTGGGAAATTTAAAATAAAGACTGGACATTCCTTTATTTTAAGTAAATGTTCTGCCATGGAGGAAACAAAAAGATGGCTTTAATTACTATGACAGGGTGCAATGTAAGGAAGTGGTAATTCAGTCCATGGAACACTAATGATCTGAAGGAGTGAAGGATCCAAAATTGCCTACTTGTTTCAATTGACTTATTGCAGTTCTCAGGTCAGTGATTTTGTCTGTATGAATGATCTGGGTTACAGGTTTCTTTGAAGATCTGTCCCTTGCAGAGAGGAAGAACAATAGGAATAGCATTAAGACATTGGCAATATGTTCCTAATAGATAAAGATGAGCCCATCAAAATCGTCTACAAATGTTCATGATCAATCGATAGAAACAAAAGGATGAAACTTGTTAGGTTAATGATTCTTGTGAGCAGATCAATTGGTGGATAAGTCTCTTTTACAGAACTCCTCCTCCCTCTCCACTATCAATTCCAGAATGAAACAGTGGCTTAAGATTCAGTGGTGTCAATCTTTTGTCAGCCTGACAGTTTCCTCACTATTTCCTGTGAAAAAAAGGATAGAGAAGTTCCTCTTTGGGAACTTCCTCTTCTCCTCTCTCTTCATATATGTCTGTGCATATATAAAAATTATGCATGCATGTGTTTATATGTATATGCAAATATGCAATAGTTTAACACTATGTATGCATGTGCATACACACATTATTCATGTAATTATAACATACATGCACATCATACTTGTGTACATGTGTATACACATATACACATGCATATATATGTATATGTGTGTGTTTGTTCTATACATGTGTTTGGGAGGAGCCCCGGAGGGAAGCAGGTGCATTTTGCACTAGATAACTGAGATTAAAGCAGGCAGTATTCAGAAGCTCTTAATGGGACTAGGAAAAAAAAACTGGAAGAGGGTCAAAAAGAGGGTAAACTATTAGTGGCCACCTTCCTTCCCCTCCCCCAAAAGCATATACAAAGACATTTAAGAAAAGAATATATGCTGTATTTACTCACAGAAACTTCATAGGTCTTTTTAGGTCTGCCATTTATTTCCCTACTTACACTGGCTTATCTCAATCTGTTCTGTTTGTTGATCTTGCCTAGGGCAGATAAGGGAGGTTTAGGGAAGGTAGGTGTTATGTCACCCTCTCCTCTATCACCACAGGGTCTGTCATAGAATTGTGCTGTTTTCATTTCCACAAGGCATAAGAATCTATTCACATCTCCTTCTGGAAAGTTTCTCCCCTCATGCTTTAACAAATCCCCAAGAAGCATTACATGCACTGCAAGCATTTGCTCTCCAGCAAACCTCGGGAACAAAACCTTCTTTTAAAAGCTAATGAATATAAATACCATCTTTATCATTTAATTGGAAGGAGTATCTTCAGAGAAGTTTCTAAAAGCCAGCAAGAATCACATGAAAAATCTAAAAACCATTTTGCTGATTTATTCTTTAATTCACTTCAGTGACTATATTTAAACAGGAAGACTTTTCCATTCCCAAATGCACACTAGAATTGATCAAACGTGGGAATTAATTGATAATATCACAGGACTACCACAGTCAAACTAAATTCTTTTAAAGAGTTTAAAAGCCTCACCATAAAATTAGATTATCTCAGTGCAACAGTAAGCTTTCTTTCCTTTATAACTTGTTCCCTTGACCAGTATGTGGCGCTGTCTCCTGTAAAAAAACCTTCCTCCTCAGTTTTCAGAAGCTGGTCTCCAAAACTGTGTTGGTATTTAAGTAGTCTAGTGTATATGTCAGTTAGTTTTAAAATACCAAAAATAAAATAAAATCTGCATTTGGTTACTTATCAAGACAGATTTAAACTATTCTAAGAGTATTTTATGCTGTGTAGTGTCGTTTTATATGTCAATTAAAAATAAGAAGACAAAAAAATTAGATCATTCAATTGGAACTAAGCAGTAAAGGTTAAAAATGAGTGACCTGTTTTCATACAGTTCAAACCAAATTTTAGTTGGCAAGAGAGATAGAAAATAAAAAATGAGGACTCTAACAATTGGATGAAAGATGAACTCTCATAAAAAGTTTGTGCACCTTTTTTGGGATTTAGGTCCCATGTTGCTTTTCAGTGGGTTAATAGCTTAATATACATTTAGGTTGATTCATGCCCTCAAAACATATGTTTGTATGCAACTACATAATATTTCAGTCACTAATGGGGCTTAAAATGCAGATGTTAATTCTTCATATTTTAATTGCTTAACACCTGCATATTTACTAAAACATTTTTTTCATATCTATGGGATTATGTAATTATGTACAGATTACCCTGGAAATTTATGATTATTTACTGTAATTTTTTTCTTTCTTTTTAAATTAGGGTTTGAGAGGTTTCTGAATTTCCTAATCTCCTTGTCAGGGCAAATATCCTAGTAAGTTCAGTTTTTCTAGCTCTGAACAGCGAGCCTTTTGTATGTTCACAAACATGGGCCTCACTTGCTGTGTCTAGCAGCTGTTATCCTGAGATACTGAAATCAACAGAAGTTAACACATAGAAATACTACAAGACTGAGCATGGAAAATAAAAATTCATGTTTGAAATTGATGAAGTCTGTAAGAAAGATCTTTTAAATATTCACAAATTTTCCAAATTTTGTGGTAAGAAATGAAACATTAGAAACTGCTTAGGATAGGATAGGGGGTAGATTTTCATGCACAACAGTAATAGAGTAAGTTTGATAACACAGCACCTTATATAGAGTGAACACTCAATAAATATTTGTTGACTATTCAAATGAATGAAAGAATGAATAATGGTGAGGGTGTGGTGGTGGTTGGGGAACTTAAATTTAAAGATATGTTTGAAATCATTTGAAGAATTAATGTTTGATAGAATTGGAGAAATAGTTGAAAAGACTAAATTAATTTGGCCAACAGAAATTTAAATTATGTTATTTCTCTATTTTAGTATTCTGATTACCTGGTAAAATCAAACACAGACACTTCTATTGAATGATTTTGATCAAAAGCCCAGGAAAGATATGTGAGTAATAATAAAATTCCTTCCATATAGTATAAACTGCCAATGGATTTTTAAAATCTCTTTTAAGAATATGAGAAGTAGCATGGTATAAGGGATAGAAAACTGGCCTCAGAGCCAAGAAGAGCTGGGTTCAAGTCCTACCTCTTAATTTAAACTTATTGCCTATAAGACTCTGGGCAAGTGACAATCTCTCAGTGCTTGACCTAGGCAATTCTAAAATAAAAATTATAGAGAGTTCCCTATACCAGTGAAATCAGAGATCCAGCCCCTGTTGCTATTGAAGAATAGAATCTACCTGTGCCTAGTAACTATTCCTTAACCTAGGTAGCCAGCACTATAAAATGGATAAGCACTGTACATTTTTATCAGAAAGGGTTTTTTGGGGGAGGGGATGCATTACATAAAGCATATTAAAGCTGTTATAACTAATAACATAGTGTGCTTAGTAAAGGGAGGCCTTAAATAAATACAAAAATGTTACAGCTATTAACATTGCATATTCTATCTGTGTGCATATATGTGTACACACTACACACATATATACAGCATACATTAGGATGATTTTGGGAACTGTGTACACATCTATGCACATGTCATATGTGACATGTGTGTTTACAATGATTGAATGAATAGTTACACATGATAGGACGCTATAAAAAGTAACTATTTGTACGATTCTGACTCATGAAAATCCCATGAAGTAAATGGTACAAAAATGTAGGCCATATTTGTGCTCTAAGTAATCTTGTAGAATCTACAAACCAGATACATTTTCCTATTTGTTGTGTGTTTAAAAGAAGCCCAACAACACATTTCTAATTTTACATTTCTTTCAATGGCTCAATTTCTCTTTAGATCAGGCTCCCAATTAACTTTATTTTGTGTTTATATGAATACAGGTTACCGCTTGAGCTTAATAAAGGTTGTGTATCTAAAATGAGAGCTCTTAGAAAGGAAATACAACTCTAGATCTAGATATATACACACACACATATATATATATATATTGCATATGTATGTATATACATGTATTTATATACACACATGGAAATAACTACTTGGAGACCATGAAAGATTCTTCCCCTAGTCATGGATCTTGATGACCACTGTCAGGCAAACATTTCATCATGAAACTTCCTAAATAATCAGCATCTTTATATCACTCAGAGTTTATATGCCAGATCTGGGGAGATGGTGTAGCCTATATTAAGAGGAATAAAGTACATTCCTCCCCCCCCCCCCCGAATGCTAAAAAGGGAGCTGAAATCTGAGTGGTACCTGAAACTTCTAGTTGTCAAATCCCTGGAACTTGCAGTTGGGAGTATAGGAGCATGTTGGGCTTGGGTTGGATATTTTCATTTGGTCCTCTCTCTCTGCTCAACCCAAAACTGACTGCCATTGTCTGAAGCATATCTATTCCCATTTGGACCAAGGAAGTAAGATTAGGGAGAAACTGTCAAACTATAAATCATAGTTTTAAGAAATTTCTCATTCTAAGGAAGACACAGAAACGAAACTCATTTTTGGGTCTGAGAAAATCCATTTTGGTCTTTGTAACAGGTTCAAATTGGCAACCTGTCCTGATTTTTCAGTATACCTTTGGAGGAACTCTCTTCCCACTTTGGCATCGACACTAATTAATGGGAAAAGGAGGCTTTTCCAGCCTAGATTCATAGGTGCCAATCAAAGAAAGTTATCCCATTCAGATTTCTACACTTAGAAAAATGCATCAATTTCCTTTCCCCAAGAGAAATGTCATCAGTATATACAACTCCCCCACCCCCACCATGTACAAAATTAACATTTAATCATTCCATATTAAAAATCAGCTATATTTTTTGAAAACCAGTCTGTCTGTCCTTAACACAAACTGAAATGTAAGATCCACAAAGATGTGGATCATGTCAGAATCTTCTCTTGTATCTCTCATAGCACCTAGTACAATGTCTTGCACATAGTAGGTGCTTAATAAATTATTTGTTAAATAAGTGAAATTATCCTTGAATATCCACTGAAATATGACATTAGAACGAGCATCAACAAAGTTTTGTCCTCTTAATAAAATCTGATTTATTGGTTGAAAAATGAACATTTTAATGTTAGAAAACCTATTGAATGCTTCTATTTACATACATAAATTAATTTTATTGGAAGGTTTGATCTAAGCCATAAAAGACAATTAGATCAAGTTTCTGCTCTTACTTTTAATGGAGTCCAGGATACCTAACTGACTTATTTGCCAAACAAAATGGACATTGGATGCCACCTAATTCTGAAACTATTAGATTTTATGTTGCCTCTGAAACCCTAAACAAAATGAGTCAAGAACTTTAGATAGAACTTGATTTTTAAAGTTAAATTTGGTGAGAATCATTTTCTCTTTGATATCCATACATTAATATATTACTTCTTTATTTATTTATGCCAACAGAAGTCAGAGTCAACTAGATTAATTTCTACCCTGGAAAAATCTAAGCTACCATGTTCAAGTAGAGTGTCTTGGAAGTTCCTTTATCTGCTATAGCCCTTTTCATTCCACAATTAGTAGCAACAGCTTTATCAGTGATGCAAAAATAGAGAAGTGATAGATTTAGGGTGCAAAATGAGACATTTATATTTTTGTATATGACCAATGAGGCCGTTAAGTTGCTCAGTGGATAGTGTGCTGAACCTGAGTTCAAATTCACTCTTAGACAAATGTCCTTGTATGATAGTGACCAAAGAAGTATTTATTAAGTGCACTGTGCTAAGTGCTTTACAAATATCTCATTTAATCCTCACAATCTTGAGAAGTATGTGCTATTATAATCCCCATTTTATAGTGGAGGAAGCTGAGGCAGACAGGTTTAATGACTTGCCCAGGTTACACAGTTTTGGAGGCCAAATTTGAACCTAGATATTCCTGATTCTAGTCCCAGTTCTCTATGCATGGCAATGCCTAGATGGAAGTCACTTAACCTCTATCTGCCTAGATTTCCTCATTTGCAAAATGGAGATAATAATAGCACCTGAATCCCAGAGTTGGTGCAAGGATAAGTGAGATAGTATTTACAAGCATCTTGCAAGCCTTAAAGCTCCATGTAAAGGCTAACTATTGTTTTATAGCTATTAATTTGTTTTACCTGACTATGAGGGAATTTGTTTCTCTCTCTCTTTTTTCTTTCTGGGGGTTCGGGTAGGAGGGAGAGAAAACAGATTTCTGTTCATTTTTTAAACATTAAAAAGTAGAGAAATGGAGGGGTGGGTGCTATATATATATATATATATATATATATATATGGAATGCTACATGTACTTTCAGATGAAGACACTATATTATTAGTTTTACTTAATTATTTTGCTTTGTTCCAAAGGACCTTTCATAGAGGGATGTTAATCTATAAATGTGTGTAATGTCAAAACAAAACATATCAATGCAACTTTAAAAAAATGAGAGGTGTATAATTTATATTTCTCAGATCTATTTTTTGTTGGGTCAAGATTTGCCATTTCCTACTGCTTCACCGTTTGCCCATGTGGTAGTGCTAGGGCTTCATGTACATAGTACAAGAGGTATAAATCTTAAATGTTAGCTGAATTGACTCTTTTTTGCTCCAAATTTCATTTAAAATAAACTATATATATTATATAATCATAAAAATAAATTATTTACATATTATATAATCATAAAAAATAAACTATTTTAAAAATAAATCCAATGGAAAAGTCCCCTATAATTCATTCTGTAAATCATGGTGAATGGTCTATAATTACACTGATAAGTAAATGTCAGTACAATTTGCAATATCACATCCAATGGAAACACATCAGAATAGGCTAACATCTTTCATTAAAGTTCTACTTAGGGGTGGCCAGGTAGCACAGCGCGTAAGAGCACTGACTCCACTGTCGGGATGACTTGTGGATCCAATCCAGGCTCAGACACTTAGCACCCACCCAGAAACACCTGGCCATGTAACCTTGAGCAAGTTACTTAACCCCAATTGCTTAGGGGCAGCCAGGTGGCGCAGTGAGTAAGAGCACCGGCTCCAGTGTCAGGATGACCTGGGATTCAAATCCGGGCTCATATACTTAGCACCACACCCAGAAATAACTGGCCTTGTAACCTTGAGCAAGTTACTTTACCCCGACTGCTTAAAAAAAAAAAAGTTCTACTTAGCAGACACTCATGTTTTCTTTCTTTTTTGGCTTATTATAAAATGAATTTAAGTATAAATGTGTCCAATTTATTCATGAAGACAAATGTGCTATGGAACAAGCATAAGCTTACATCTTTAAAATAAGGTACAGGGATCCATTCAAATGTTTAGAAGCTTTTGCTAAATACTCAGAATGCTTGAAATTTTCACAATTTTAAAATATATCTGTGTTTCTATCTCTCTATGTTACAGTCATGTTTTATCATGTGAAATTGTGAATTAAAGTTACATTAAAAATGAAGCCACAATAAAAACCTATGATTCCACTAAAAGGTGCTACTAGTCTAAATTTACATCTAAGAACATATACATATTTGAAGTTTGCTTCACATTTCATGAAAATATTTTAGTAATTTAAAAAATGAAAAGACAGTAAAGCATACAGCAAAACACAAGAGTTCTACAACATTAACAAGATCAATCAACACAAATAATATCTTTATACATTTATCTATAAGTTCCCCGACTTTGGACTCTGCTTTTATGTAACAGTTTTCAACAGAAATAATATTATTATCTGCTAAATAGGATTTTAATCATCGATTTTGGGGACTCTAAAGAAAATCATTGAGTGGAATCATTTCATTGAAATTTGAGTTGGAAACCCATTTTTTTTTTCTAAATGGAAAGTTGTTAGGCCTGATACCCTGGACTCTTTAATAAAGTCAAGGTGTTGATTTTGTAATTCATTTTTAAAAAATTATTTATTTTTAATTTATGACATTAGTTCCACAAGCTTTTGAGTTTTAAATTTTCTCCCTTTCCTTTCCTTCCCCTTCTCTCTCTCTTCCCCAGGACAGCATGCAGTATGATATAGGCTCTACATATACATTCATATTAAACATATTTTTACATTAGTAGTATGTACTTTCATTTACTACACATGTGGACAAACACATGAGTGAGTTATTGGAGCAATTGATTAACATTGTGTATATAGATATTTATGTTAGATCACCTACTTGAAGAAATACAGCATGTTATAGCTATATTAAGATGCTAATGAGATGCTTAGATATCACAATGATTGACTCAAAAGTATAGAAAATATGACAAACTAGTCAAGACATATGATGTATTCAGACTGAATGAATGAATTAGAAAAGCATCTATCAAACAATCAGCATGTGTTTATTTAGTCCTCCCTACATGTCAGGAATTGTTATAGACTCTGGGGAGACAGAGATGAAAATGACAACCTTCCTGACCTCAAGAAGCTTATGTTCTATCTGGTTAAATAAGATATCCATATCTAAGCACTTGAACATTGGAAACTAAACTCTGTGTGCATAGATATGAATACTTGTATATAGATGGATTGATGTACCTAGGTATCTTCATATTAGAATATACATGTATTTGAATGTAAATGAGTGTGTCAGAACACCTTTATTTTTCAGTATAAGTATATATGAGTACATAGCTAATCATATTTTTAAAAAATCATGTATATATAATAGAAAACTTTCTCTGAAAATAGCTCTCTCAAGTACTCAATACTCCTATCTGCCAGAATACTTAAGAGTAATAATGACCTAGAACTTTAAAGTTTTCAAAGTAGTGTGCATACATACATGTCTATATGTGTACATACATTTATAACATATTATATACACACACATATATATGTATACATATTCTAATTTGAGCCTTAAAACAACCCCATGAGGAAGGTCATGATACTATTTTCTTTGTAAAGCTATGGACACTGAGTCTTAGAAACAAAGTGATTTTTCCAATATCTATGGTAGGTTTAGAAACCATGCCTTCCCATATACAAGACCAGTAACACTGGATCCGAAAGGTCATGCTGACCTCAGGGTACTATAAAAGGTTATAACATAAAATAATGTTGAAATTATTCATTTTATCTATTAGTCACATCTTCTGCGTACTATAATATATAGAATCATAACTCTCAGTTAGGCATAATGGTCCATTATAAAAAATTAGGAAAATTTAGGAAAAAGGATAGAATAGTGTACGATGTCCCAAAAAACGTGGCTAGTTTTAGTGAAATAAGTATTTGAATAGGAGTCGGGTGACTTCAATTCTGGTTTTGCTTCTGCCCCCAGTCAACCTTGGTTCAATCATGTTTCTGGGACTCTATTCCTGCATCTGTAATATGAAGAGACTGGCACAGATGATATAATATCATACCCCAAATACAAAATCAGTAGGATTGCAGTGGAGTTACCAGGAAAATAAAAACATGAGAAAGGTCGTTGGGATATGTGTCCTGTTCTCAAGCTGGGAAGTTTCTTTTGTGGGACCAATTACCCTCCCTTGAATGCATTATCAGAGTAATAAGTAAAATATTTTTTTTAAAAAAGCACCAATGTGGATCTGTTAATAAATGTTCACTATTTTTACAAGGTGTTTCTCAATAATTAAAAAGATTAATTCTATCTGTTCTTAGAGTCATTCTATAATGGAGATCAGAGCATCTTTAAAATTCCATGAATATTTCTGAACCACCACCTGAGGAAAAAAAAATAGGTTGGTGATATCTTCCCTGCTACCCCCTTCATTGAACTTAGAGCTGGAAGTCTCAATTTACAGATGAGGAAAACCAATACTCAGGTGGGTGAACATATTTCCCCTAGTCACAGAGGTAGTAAATAACAGAATACATTTTCAAGCTCAGATGGGGGAAGATGATGGATATATTAATGGGAAAAGCACTGAATAGAGAGCCAATGAACCAGTGCAGTGTGGTTGACTGGGTAATGTTCTAGACTTGGAATTGGAGTACTCATGGGGGTTCAAATCCTAGCTCTGCTATTGATTTCTGTGACTTAAGCAAGTCACTTATTCTCTGGGCCTTAATTTCTTCATTTGTATGAGGTAGTTGATGTTGATAAACTTTGTTTCCTTTCAAATTCTGTGACCTACGATTTCAGTTCAAACCCTGGCACAGATAATTATGATTTCTCTGGGTCTCTGTTTCCTTATCTGCAAACTAAAGGGGTTGTGCTAGATTAGAAGTTCTTAACCAGGATTATGTGAATTTTAAAAATATACTTTACTTTATTTAGATATAATTGGGTGCCTTTATAACTCTCAGTATTTTATCTTATAATATTTAAAAACATTATTTTGAGCAAAGGTCCGTAAGCTTCACCAGACTGGCACAGGAGTCCATGACACAAAGTTAAGGACACCGGGCCTTGCTGATCTCTAAGGTAACCTTTCTAGCTCTCAGTTCTACAATTCAAAATTCCCTTTTCATTCTCTAACATCATGTTGCTTTCCTTTTCTCTTCTTCTTTTCTTTTTTGGAGGGGGGAAGGCAAGGCAATTAGGGTTAAGTGACTTGCCCACAGTAAGCCCAAAGTGCCTGAGGTCTGATTTGAACTCAGATCCTCTCGACTGCAGGGCAGTTGCTCAGAAGGCACTGGGCCACCTAGCTGCCCCCTCCTTTCTTTTCTTAATGGCCCCTTTCCATTTCAGTACCCATGCTGCCCTGTACTGCTCATTATATCTTAGGAAGAATGAAATTCCTGTATTAGAAACTCACGTTTCAGCAAATGAAAATCTCAGCAACCTTGCTAGGGTGAATTTGGTAGGTAACTTCTGCACTTTGGGATAACTGACTCGTCTATAATTTCATGTAGCAGTTCCTCTGATGCCCTTGGGAGCACCAAGTCCCTACCATCCTTTCTGGTTTTCCTCTTGATGCCACAAGTGCCTATTATCTGCAATACTGGGTGGCAACAGCTGCATACGAGGAAGTTGCCTGCCTATGCCTTACCTGAGGTGTGTAAGGGAGGAGGAGGAGGAGGGAGAGAGAATGGGTGAGTCCCCAAGGTGTGTATACAGGTTTCAAAGCAGGAATGCCTGCGGAACGGAAGGAGGGTGGGTAACTTTTGCCAGTCCCTCCTTCACTTTTTTCCTTGCCCCTTTGCTTTCAGCTCATAAGACCTGCCCAGGGACGGACAGCCCGGCCTCAACTGTCAGTCACGGTTCTTCCAGCCAATGGCACAGTCGCCTGTCACCCTCACCCCACCCCCTCCAGGGAGTGAGGGGAGGGGAGGTCTGAGGGGAGTGGGGAGGGGGAGGGCGGGGGGTGAACAGAGTTGAATGATTGAACTTTCTTTTCTAGTTTCTGCAGCAGTGAGGCTCCCCTAGTATCCAGCACCAGCCCGGTGCACAGGAGCTTACCCAGGCGGCTCCCGCTCCCTGTCTTCCCCTGGTTCCCCCTGCCCACACACCAAGCCATGGTGTTAAAGGATCCAGGCGCGTTTCTGACCCTTTTCCTGTGGATTACGGCTTCCTGGGGCTGCCAGGCTACCGCTGCCGCCCGCAAGCAGGACGAGACTCTCTCTGCTGTCAGTATTTACAGAGCCAGATGCACCTCCAGGTGCCTCAGCCTGCAGATCACTCGGATCTCAGCCTTCTTCAAGCATTTCCAGGTATGGTTAAAAAAATCTCCCCACTGCCCCCAAATACCACCCTTCTGCATCTCTGCCTCTGGCTCCCGGCAGACGCTTCGCCCCCCTGCTGTCTAGCCTCTGCCTGTCACTTGCCCTGCTCCGGATTCCCCAGCTTTGGAGGACTGGGGCGCGGGGGTGCGCTGTGAAACCGCGTCTATTAGGTGGGAGTTGGAGCTTCCCAAAGCCTCCTGGAAAACTTCTCGGCCAAGATCGGCCGCCTGCGGGAGTCCTGCCTTACCCAGGGGCAGCGTTCCGAAAGTGCGGAGGGTGGGGGGACTTCCCTCCTCTAGTTTCACCTTCACTTAGGGAGCCCCAAGTGGCATCTCTGGCTTGGTTTATTTGCTTGTGAAATTAAAGCTGATCCACTCCCCGGCTCCTACCCCAACCCCCACCGCTCGGAGATGCGTCTGTAGAACTGGCTACGGACCTTTCTCTCTTGTTTCTTAGGATGGTTTCCCCAAATACAGCGCAGCTGCCCAAGCTCCCAGGGGTTAGCTGCATGTGTGGTTGTTAGAGGCAGGATTGTTAGGAGGTGAGTCAGGGAGGCAGGACAGGCTGTGGCGGAGGTACCTGGGCTTCTTCCTTACAAGAAGAGGCACGAGAACCGTCATCCTTGCCTCCCTGCAGGTGCCAGGCTGGGACCAGCCCCCGCCCTTCTTCTGGCCTCTTTAGAACCCCTTTGACATTCCGCGCGGGGCAAAATACGGACGAGTGGGAGGAAGATCCCGGCACCCATCAAATCCCTGGGGCAGGGTTGGTTTTTACCAATTAGCATGCATGAGTGTGTGTGTCTGTCCAGCTTCGGAGTCTTTAAGCTTTAGTCTCAAACTAATAAATGAGATGAGGCACGGGGTGAGGGAAGAAAGGGTAGTGGGGGTGGGGTGGGAAGTTGTTGGGGTGGGTAGTGCTGCCTCTATACAAAGTCTGGATGTACCTCCAGGAAAGTAGCAAGAACGTTGGGTTCAGAAGACGTGGGTTCCACCGTGTCTCTCCTACTTTTTACCTGTGTGACCTTGGTCAAGTGTCTTAACCTCTCTGAGCTCCAGTTTCTTTATTTCTGGAATGAAGGGACTGAACTAGATGACCTTCCAGTTCTAAGGTTATAATCCTATCATTCAGTCAATCGTGCTAGACTTGGTACTAGGCGCAGGGAATACAAATACAATGAATTAATCAGTCCCCACCAGGGTGAAGAATCTCTAAAGTCCTTTCCAAATAAAGCCTAGAATTTGCTAGTCAGTGATTGTTTGCATCAAATATTGTCCTAGCGCTCTCTCTCTCTCTCTCTCTCTCTCTCTCTCTCTCTCTCTCTCTCTCTCTCTCTCTCTCTCTCTCTCTCTCTCTCTCTGTCTCTGTCACTGTCTGTCTCTGTCTCTCTCTCTCCTCTCTCTGTCTCTCTCTCTCTCTGTCTGTCTGTCTCTCTCTCTCTCTCTCTGTCTCTCTGTCTCTCTCTCTCTGTCTGTCTCTGTCTCTCTGTCTGTCTCTGTCTCTCTTTCTCTCTCCTCTCTCTCTCTGTCTCTCTCTCTCTGTCTCTCTCTCTCTCTCTCTCTCTCTCTCTCTCTCTCTCTCTGTCTCTCCCCCTCCTCTACCTTTCGGTCCCTTCTTATCTGTCTGTGTCTGTCTCATTCCATGTGTCTCTGTGTCTGTCTGTCTGTCTCTTCCTCTCCGCCTTTCAGTCGCTTAGTCTTCATCTCTGTCTCCCTCCCTTCCCTTCCTCTCTCCTTTTTCTTCCCTCTTCTCCCTCCTTTAGGATGCACCCGAGGGAAGGCAAGTGCTCAAAGGATGTTTCACATGGAGTGCTCCCTTTTGAGGCGAGAGATCTGTAAGAGGGTCAGAGGAAGGGCAGAAACCCTGAGGAACCTGCTGGGAGCGGGAGGGAGAGGACTGGAAGCGCACATGAGAGAGGCGCATTACCGGGGCGTCAGAGCGAGGAAGACTTTGGCCCGCTGGATCCAGAAGCGGTTCCCGGAGTCCCAGCTGAAATGTCGCTTTTAGGAAATCATTTGTCTGGTTCATTATTGTGCTGTCCTCCGCCTTTCCTCTCCCCTCCCTCTCCTTGTCTCACTTGCCCCGTTTCCCCTGAGATTCCCACCTGCTCTGTAGGCAGAATTCCCCCCTTAAGATAACGCTAGGACTGCGTGCAGAAGTGGAAGAGCCTGGAGGTTGAGTCTTTTGCCCTGAGGGAATGAATGAATGAAGGAATGAACCAGACAAATGATTTCCTAAAAGCGACATTTCAGCTGGGACTCCGGGAACCGCTTCTGGATCCAGCGGGCCAAAGTCTTCCTCGCTCTGACGCCCCGGTAATGCGCCTCTCTCATGTGCGCTTCCAGTCCTCTCCCTCCCGCTCCCAGCAGGTTCCTCAGGGTTTCTGCCCTTCCCCTGACCCTCTTACAGATCTCTCGCCTCAAAAGGGCATACGATGCTTCAAACATCCTTCGCGCACTTGCCTTCCCTCGGGTGCATCCTAAAGGAGGGAGAAGAGGGAAGAAAAAGGAGAGAGGAAGGGAAGGGAGGGAGACAGAGATGAAGACTAAGCGACTGAAAGGCGGAGAGGAAGAGACAGACAGACAGACACAGAGACACAGAGAGAGAGAGAGAGAGAGAGAGAGAGAGAGAGAGAGAGAGAGAGACAGAGAGAGAGAGAGAGAGAGAGACAGAGAGAGATTGCATATTTAAAAAGCAAAGCTTTGCCATCTTACAGGTTTCTTGGTAGTTGATATGGTACTAGGATCTTCCTGAGTATTTGTTCAAAGGGAGAAAAAGAAAACAAACAAAAAAATAAAAATCAAAGCTGTTTTAACCTCCATCTGCCTCAAAGTGAAACTACACAGAAGTCCTCCCGAGTGCTAAACCCCAAGCTACCTTTTATCAAAATAGAGAACATTGCCCTAGAAATGAAAGACTCTCTTGAGAAGATACTTCACCTTTGTGATTTCAACAACAGCCAGCTCCTAGGGGGAAAAAAAATACACAAAAAAAGTCTATTCCCCCAGGGGATTACTTTTTTTTTTTATTGAATTGTCAGTTGTTGTAATTTATTTGTTTTACAGTTTCAGTGGCTAAAGAGCCAGCTTAGATCAAGCCAATTCCTAGTGAAAGGCTTTTTTTGTGGTTTCTTGGCATGATTTCTCTTCTGAAGTAAAACTGCTGACAGAATGCACATTGCCAAACAATAGTGATTACATTTTAATTAGCTGGGGTGAAATAAGCTGCAAATTACTCAGTTAGGACTTAATAACTGCTGTTTTTGTAATCAATTGCATAGCCATTCTTGGAGTTTTAACCCTAACCTGGTAATGCCTATGTGATTTATCTAAATTACAGGGATTAAGCTCTTTTAAGATTGGAAAGGATGGTAGCTTGATCTCCTTATTAAAAACAAAACAAAACAAAACAAAACAAAAAAACCTAAACCTGGCATTGTCTTTTATTGAAAAAGAGGTGGGGGTGTCTACAACATAAGCACTACTCAGTGTCTGTTATTTATAGCAAGACTTCCTTTGCTTCAGGCTTTTACAACCTGTTTCACCAGGAAAGGGGCCTTTTACCTGCTGGCTTAATAAAACTCATTTTGCCATTTTCTATACATAAGCACTTGCGGATTTTGAAGGTAGAAACTTACTCTGTATGCAGGTGCATCCTGTTTCCAAGGGAGTAAACTATCTCCTATAGGAGACTTTTGTAAATGAGGAGCATCCAACAGATCTCCCACATCACACTCTGGTCTGACATGGATACAAAGAGATTTTATACTAGATTAAAAAAAGAGCCCTTACTCTTGAATCTAGTGTTTAGGATGAGATGAATTTTTAAAACTCCAGTTTTTCACATATAAAAGAATATCTCCCCATTTTCAAAATATAATTACTGTACCTCTTTTGGCCTTTAGCTGTACAGCAAGCATGTTTTATATTACCAACATTTCATTCTATTCTGCATTTGCACTGTTTTGGGTTAGTATTTTAACATATTCCCTTCATCCTTTCTGCAAGGCAGGGGAATGAGTAGGAGAAAGCTATTGAGGCACACTCCTGTCCTCCAGGTTACATCTAATGCTCTCGCTTCTTCTCTATTGTTACTGGGCCCTGGTCAGAAAATGAAATGATTTTGTCATCAGATCTCACTACTTACTTTTCTCAACTTTAACTCTATTTTGAAAAGTGATTTCTGTACCTTTCCTTGAGCTACGGAGTCCACTTAGGCTCATCTCTATTTTATTCATTCCTGAGGTGAGGCTCAAACAAATGAAATGATTTGCTCAAGATCACAGGGTAAGTAAATGACAGAACTAGGGTGAGAGGTCAGCTCTCCTATGCTATGCTGGGAACTTTCCTAGTGAAAGCTGAAAAGTTGAATCTCATTCTGTGGCCCAGGGAGAGGGTGTTTTTTTTTTTTTCTATCAGCACCCCATCTATATTCCCAAAGGAAGTCCTAGGCGAAGTGGATTTGAAAAAAAAAAATTAGCTTGCTGATCAGAGACTAGGAATAAAGAGAGTGCCTGTTTCCTTGCCAGGGCTAAGGAAAGCTTAGGGAGAAAGTGAATGGAATAATGTTGGCATATGGAGAAATAGTAGAGTCTGCAATCCTGGCCCCAGGGATCTAATATTTGATTAGTGTTAAGAGATACTTGCTTAATGGTACATTATTCACTCCATAACGCTGATGGGTTTGCTTAGGTAGCTTATTAGAGATCAGAGGATTTTCTTTTGCAATAATTGGAAGCTGTTTATTTTGGCAAAAGAAGCTGCTATGGTGATTAGTTATTTCCACTTAAAGAGCCTGTGTCTTCTTTGACAAAAAGTAAACAAACAATTAGCTCATCAAGAACCTTCACGGCCACAAATTAGCCCCAGGCTCACAAAACTTCAAACTGGTGATTTTGTGGTGTGCACATACTCAGGAATGATGGATAGAGTCAAATGTGGAACAGATTTTCAATTAGGTGCTCAGTGACAAGCATTCAGGCAGTCAAAGGGGAAGAAGAGGACCAAAGTCTACCTTAGTGTTTCCTGGCTTCCCTTCCTAGTTCTTTGGCTCACTTTTCAAAACACTCTGAATCTGACCCAAATTAAATTCTACACTATGCAATATAAGCCTTCCCTTTAAAGCTACATAAAACACATCAGTGGGTGATTCTATGTTCAAGGAATTTAAATGTTTTTGTAATGGCCCTTATTACAATTCTGAATATAGGACAAGACATTCAATAATTATATGTTAATTATGTCTATATGACACTTCATTAAAATGTAACTTAAGAAAAATTCTTTTTCTGAAGGACTTGGCTAAACCTAGAGTTCATGTGGGTCTTCTCAGTTTTGAGAAACTGTTAAAAAAAAAAAAGTCCAAAAAACTCTCAACTCCCTTCTTCCCCCCCCAAAAAAAACCCCCCAATTTAAATTAGGAGGTAGTCATTTTAATTATAAAAGAGTTCATCACAGAATTCCTTTATTTAGCAAGCTCCTACTAGACATTCAAATATGTCTTTATGACTACTTGGGGATTGGAGACTGGAGAAGGAGAACTTGCTAAAGTTTTAGGAGAAATGTTAGTATGGAGACAGGTATAAACAGTACTTCTATTATTGGAAGAATGAAAACCACGAAGCTAACTTTGTACCTGTACCTAAGGGGAATCAAGGCTCCCCTCTCAGGAACCTCAGAGGCCACCTTGGCCAGTGCATATATCCCCAAGAGTGCCTGCTACAGCATCTGCAACGAGTTGTTGTTGAGTTGTTTCATTCATGTCCAACATCCTTTTTGGGGTTTCTTGGCAAAAATTCAGGAATGGTTTGCCATTTCCTTCTCTAGCTCATTTTACAGACAAGGAAACTGAGGCAAACAGGGTTAAGTGACTTGCCCAGGGTCACACAACTTGTCAGTATCTGAGGTCGCATTTGAACTAAGGGAGATGAGTCTCCTTGATGCCAGACCCCTTGCATCAAGTAGTTAGTTTAGTTTTTGCCTCCAGATCTCTAGTGAAGAGGAACTCACTACTTTGAGAGACAATGTATTTATTTCATTTTCATACAATTCTTCCCTTTTTTATGGACACCATTTTGAATTAAGTTTTTGGCTGCCATGTTGCTCTGGTGAGGCACTGACAGAGGCTACCTATAATTAGTGGTGAGAGTGCCAGGCCTGGAGACAGGAAGACTGATATTCATGAGTTCAACTCTGACCTCAGACTGTGTAACTCTGGGCAAGTCACTTAACTGTGTTTTCCTCAGTTTTCTCATGTATAAAATGAGCTGGAGAGGGAAATGGTAAACCCCTGTAATATCTTTGCAAAGAAAACCCCAAATAGAGTCACAAAGAGTTGGACATGACTGTAAATGACTCAACAACAGCAACATAATTTTAAAGCTAGAAGGATCTTATTGATAAATCATCTACTCAAACCCAGTAAGTGTAGCAAGATATAAATCAGGATGACTGGATATGACCCCCAGTTGAGGGTGGGGGTACAAGAGATGGAGGTGAAGAAGGTGTCTGTACAAATCTAGCAGGAAGATGGCATGCAGCATACAGTCCACAGCATACAGTTTGGCTGGATCATAGGGTACATTAAGAGAAAGATAAAAAAGATCAAAATCAGAAAAGATAGATTGAAAACAGATTGCAGCGGTCTTCAAATCCCAAATAGGACTTTGTACCTAATACTAGACGAAATATGGAGTCCATGGATCTTCTTGATTAGGAGAGGAATGTGTTTAAGTCCTTTGATTTAGGACAATTACTTTAGCAGCTGTGTGGCAGAAGGATTGGTAAGGTCAAAAGTGAGGAGGTCAATCATACAAGGATGTCATGATAGGTCTTCTCAGTGGCACAGTGGATGGTATGTCAGGTGTGGAGTCAAAACAGCGTAATTTCCTAAGTCAAAATTTGACCTCAGACAATAGCGGTGTGTCCCTGAGCAAGTGACTTAACGCTGTTTGCCTCTATTTCCTCATCTGTAAAATGATCTGGAGAAAGAAATGGCAAACCAGTTCAGTATCTTTCCTAAGAAAACCACAAATAGAAGCATAGAGTTGGATATGACTGAAAAATGACTGACAACAACAATAGTTGAGGCAAGAGGTAATTAGGGCTTGAACCAGGGTGGACACGTGAGATGAGAGAAGAAAACTAATGTGAGAGATGTTGTAGAAGTCGTATTGGCAACATCTGGTGATTGATTAGATATGGGAGATGGGTGAGTTAGAGCGAAGAGTTAAAGATAACTGAGATTGTGTACTTGGTTGACCTGCCTTCGACAGAAATAGGGAAGTTAGGGGGAGAGGCATGTTTGGGAGGAAAGATATGTTTGTTCTGGGGATGCTGAGTTTGAGATGTCTATGGGATGTCTTGCTACAGATGACCAGGAGGTAGCTAGAGATGTGAGAATGGAATTCAGAAGAGAATTAGGAGCTGGTTTTGGAAATTTAGGAGTTATCTTCATAGAAATGATGGCTGAAGCCAGGGGAGCTGATGGAGTCATTTAAAGAGATACATTGAAAGAAGAGAAGACAAGACAGCTCAGGAAAGCTGTGAGAAACAGTCACACTCAGGACTTAGTATATGGATGATGGTTCAGTAAAGGAGCCTGAGACGGATTGGTCAGCTAGGAAAACTGGGAAAGAATAACATGAGAAAACCTGTGGACCAGAGAGTGTTCAGAAGGAGGAGGTAGTCAGTGTATCAGATGTTACAAAGAGGTCAAGAGTGGCAAGAATTAAGAAAAAGCCATGAGGTTTTTTTTGTTTGTTTTTTTGTCTTTTTGGAAGGGGGAAGGCAGGGCAATTGGAGTTAAGTGACCTGCCCAAGGTCACACAGCTAGTACTCATTAAGTGTCTAAGGTCACATTTGAACACAGGTCCTCCTGATTCCAGGGCCAGAGTGCTCTATTCACCACGCCACCTAGCTGCCCCAAAAGCGCTTAGTTTTAAAAAGTAAGTATATCTTTGGTAAGTTTCCATATAGCGGTAAGGACAAAAACAAAATTGCAACGGACCAAGAAGTAACTGAAAGGTCATAAATAGGAGAAAATAAGCACAGACAGCTTTTTTTTTTAATAGGTTGTGAAGGAAAGGGAGGTCATAAGGATATAGCTTGAGGGGGTAGAAGCGTGAAGTGAAAGGGCTTTATTATTTTGCTTTGTTTTGGTAAGGATTCAGGAGATCTGAACATATTTATTAGGCATTGGGCAAAGAGCCAGTGAATAAAGAGAGATTGATATCTAGGAAGAGAGCTGAGAATGAATGAAAGGTAAGCTTCACTTCAGGAAGAAATCAGAGGAATGAATCAAGGGCACCTGTAGAACATAGGACACTCAAGGAGAAGGGCCGTCTCTTCATTGGAGAATTCTGGAGGAAGATAAAATAGGGTAAAATCTCAAGATCATTCAATATTATAAAACTGGGGAGAAAAGAAAGCTTGTGACAGATGGCCTCCTTTTTTTTTTTGTTCTTAGTGAAGTATAAGGTGAGATATTCTCCTGAGAGGGAGAAGGGAAGAGTCGATGTAGCTGATTTGAGAAGAGAGAAAAAGGTTGAGAACATACTTATGTTTCCTCACACTGAACCCAGTGTTCTTCTCATGATACCACACCATCTTTCTAAGTCCCATTTTTTAAAATGTAGGGCAAGTTTTTGTTGGTTTTGTTCATAATATACCTATTGATGAGGAAATATGTATTGGACTGGTAAATTTTACATTATTTGTCAGTTTCATTCAGAATGTTATTCTATAATAAGTCTATTTGTGACTTTTTTACTCTATGGCTTTCTATGAAGAATTTTAAATGAAGTGCTTTGTAGGTCAACCTTCTGCCACTGACCAAGCAACACACACAAAAAAATTATAATTGGTCTAAGATGAATATTGTTATGAATAGAAAATTACGTTCCCAAATGTCTGTCATAAACTTTCCAGTGTCACCAAGTTTCAAATGTAAATGCCTTTTAGTTAAGTCATTCTTTTGGATTATCCACATAATTATTGGTGTGGATAATTGAGATTATTTATCATAGAGATCAAGCAGGTAATAGAATAGTATCTCCTTCTTATCACCAACAAGCAAGAGAATAATGTGATTGGGAAATCAGAAATGAAACTGTAAAATAGGACTGAATTATTTCCATCTGTATCTGTAAAGCATTGCCCAATGAGAAAATATCCCTAAAGACCAGAGTAGGATTATTTAACTCCACAATGTTCTACCATCTACTCTATTATCTACAATAAAGTCCAAAGAATCTAAACTTATGGTTACCTGTCATGCAATGAAAGGCATGATTTACAGAACTTTTCTGATGAATGTGTGACAAATGGAAGAAGACTCCAGAAGGTCAAAAGTGGCAGGTTCACTGAAGATAGCTTATTATATAAACACATACCCACATATTTGGGTGGAAATATAGGAGTGAGGATGGACAATGGATGAATAGAGTACAACCCACAAGACTACGAAGAGACAATCTGGAGACTGAAGACTTGGTGCAGTGAGTCCATGGGGCAGATATTTGGGTAGAGTTAGAAATGATGAATATGAAATTGTTGATTCTGGTGTCTAAGGGGTCTAACTTTTCATTGCAGTGAACAACAGATCCTCAATATGCATTTGCAATGAATTATGTTACAGTTGGAGTATGAGTGAGTTTGGTTTCCCACAAAGGCCTGCAGAAATAGCTAGAGCCTAGAGTGGATATATGAGGAAAAGAGCCTTTCTTAGCCACAGCACCCCTTGGTATGTTTTTGATGTCTGCAAGGTTAGCCTGCTAGTGAGGTGCTTGTCTTTGTTTATAAATCGGAATGCTACTATGTTAGTAGTACCACCCTTTCCCCCCCAATATACACCTACCTTATGACTGTAGAAAATTTTCACCGAATTTCATGCATCGCTTTAGAATACGAGGGACACATTTTCATGTGATGTGGAGACAAGTTAACCAGATAAATTTGTTGTGGGTGACCCAGGCCACCAGTAAATACAGATTATATAGAAAGGAAAAACAAAACAGTATTAAGCAGAGTTTTGTGGCTCACCCTAACCTAATTTGGCTACCATGACTTGAGATGCTGGATCAGCCTAAAGCTTAAAAAATATCTAAACAATTGCACTGAAGTAACATAGGAATTCCCCATTCTTAGTGGGTCATCAGAATTCATCAGCTTCAACCATTGGGAAGCGAGGAGCAAGTGAAAAAAAAAAAAACAACAGCCAACCTCCAAGGGTAATAACTGTCAGAAAGTCCATGTATGCAATCTGGTAAGAAAAGCTCAATGTCACTGTGAGGCCACATTGGAATTTATAATTAAGTATGGAATTAAATTTAATGTTGACTAGATTCCTCTATAAGTTATGGTAGTGGTTACCTTGCTGTATTTGTGTGTTTGTTTTGTCTTACCTTCTGAAATTTAAATAGAAACTCAGCGACTTTTTCTATAGAAAGGATGGAAGGAAAAAATCTTTTATTAAATACCTACTGTGTACCAGATATGGTCTTAAGCTTTATTGTAAATAAGATCTCATTTGATTCTCACAACAACTCTGTGAAGAAGATGCCACCATCATTCCCATTTTTCAGCTGAGGAAACAGAGGTTAAGTGACTGGCCCAAGGTCAGACGCCTAGTAAATGTCATAGACTGTATTTGAACTCAAGTCTTTCCAACTATAGACCCGACTTTAGGCTCTGTTGTCTGTGCCAGTTAACTGCCTCTAGTTGGCAAAGAATGAAAACAGAACAAGAGGGGACATAAAGAGAATCTGAGTCTCCTTCTGGCTTGCTCAGCCATTGACTAGAACTCTGGCATCATACAAGTGGATATGGACCCACTGATGATCACTACAGGCCTGTTAATCTGAGAGATATGAGGTGCCTACGTCTCCTGAAAGAAGATTAGGAGGTATAAGGGCCCTCCCATAACCTGAATCATTAGGAAAAAAAACAAATAATAAGGGGTGAGACAACATAAGGATCAACTATAAAGTAGCCCGAGGCTATTGAGCGCAGAGCTAAGCTCCTACAGTTCCACACAGGAATCATTGCATTTATTACGAACAAAACCAATACAATAGCTAAGGTGCAAAACTGTAACCCAGAGCAATTAAAATGCTTATCTTATTTCTCTTTATGAAAATCATAAAGTATATGACACATTTGTGAATTATGTCCATTGAAAGGTCTAAAATAAATATTAGTTTTTCCTTTTAAAAACAATCACTTAGATGCCACATGTCCCAGTGGAAAGACTAGCTTGGAATCAGGGAGACTCATCTTCCTGAGTTCAGATCTGGCCTCAGACATTTACTAGCTGTGTGGCCCTGGGCAAGTCACTTAACCCTGTTTGCCTTAGTTCCTCATCTGTAAAATGAGCTGGAGAAGGAAATGGCAAACCACTCCAGAATCTTTTTCAACATACCCCCAAAAAGGAATCCCAAAGAGACATACATGGCTGAAACAACTGAACAAAAATTTCATTTCCCAATGAAGTCAGAGAATTGAGGAAAAACTATTTATCTGCAAGCAGAGAATGTATTTGAATTTTAAAAGATTCTTTTCATGCCAGCAATTTCACAATTGATTTGTCACTTCTTTAATATCTTTTTTTTTTGCTCCCCAGAATTAACTTGATTAAATTAACTAAATAAGATAAAGGTGGCTAGGTGGCACAGTGGATAAAGCACTGGTTTTGAAGTCAGGAAGATGACTTCAAATCCTGCCTCAGACACTTACTCGCTCTGTAACCCTAGGTGGGTTATTTAAATTTTCTCAGTTTCTGTTTCCTCTTCTACAAAATGGTGACTAGGGGCATCTAGGTGATGCAGTGAATAGAGCACTGACCCTGGAGTCAGGAGGACCTCAGTTCAAATCCAGCCTCAGACAATTGACACTTAACCAGCTGTGTGACCTTGGGCAAGTCATTTAACACCAATTGCCATGCCTCCTCCCTCCAAAAACAAAAGTTAAAAAAAAGAACATATAAAATGGTGATGATAACCTCAAAGGATTGTTTTGAGGATCAAGCCAGATAACACATGTAAAATGCTTTGTAAGTCTGAAAGTGCTATATGAGTGCTCTATTTATTATTATTAATATTATATATCTTGATGTTAATAGCTTTGTTACATAGTGATGAAAGAGACCATATACTCACAGATCTCCTTTTTGTGTTGTGCATTCCTGTGTGACTTAAGCTTGGGCATCAATTCAATTCTTCCTTTAAAATTATACCATGAAATGCTCTTTTAAAATTGACATTTGTGCTTTTTTTTTGGTTTTTGTTTTTGAGGGGGGAAGGCAGGGCAATTGGGGTTAAATGACTTGCCCAAGGTCACAAAATTGCCATTTGTGTAGACTAGTGGTGTCAAACTCAAAAAAAGTTTGGAGTGGAACATTGGTCACAACCCATACTGAAGGATTATCATGGACTGCCTAATGACTTAATTTTAAAATATTTCATTGTTCCATCATTTCAGTCACTCTATGTGACTCCATTTGGGGTTTTCTTGCCAGAGATGCTGGAATGGTTTGCTGGTTCCTTCTCCAATTCCTTTTATAGATGAGAAAACTGAGGCAAACAGAGTTAAGTGACTTGGCCAGGGTCACACAACTAGTAAATGTCTGAGGTCAGATTTGAATTCAGGAAGATGAGTCTTCCTGACTTCAGGCCCAGCACTCTAATCCACTGTGCCACCCAGCTGCCCTTTAAAATATGCTATTTATGCTTTATAATATTTTTATTTTCTTAAATATTTCCTAATTATATTTTAATATGGTTTGGGCTGCACATGGGAATGTTTCAAGTTAAGTATGTGTTTGACACCTTTGGCCTCAGCCAGAGTGTGCCACAAAAGTATTCAATGAATTGGGATTCCAAGCATCAGGAAGGTGGAGTTGAAAATGTTTGATTCTAGGAATGCCAAAAGTTTATCATGACATTGCTGTTGTACTTCATCACTGGCTACTGTTGCTGTTATGGAATGTAGCATAATTTGTCTTTGCATATAATGCACAGTAGTCATTTGCCTTACTGATCTTATTTTGTTTTTATAGCTAAAGATTCTTCCTAACATCTCTGTGAGCTACAAGAGGAATATTCACAGTCTGTCAAGAGTAGGCAAACAGTAGCAACGTAAAGAGCAGAATCAGGGCCTTCTAATCTCTAAATCGATAGTTTGTCCCTATTATGAACAAATTTATAACCTAAAAGAAAGCATACTCATTAAATAATGCTCTTTTTTTGGGGGTGGACAAGTTTTGTTATTTTCTCCAGTTAAATTCAACTGCTTGTTATTAGGGCCACTGTCCCACTCACTCAGGCTCACAACATAGGTGTTAACTCATGACTCCTCTCTCCATCCCCTGTATACAATCAGTTGTCAAGTCCTACCTTTTCTACCTTCTTAACATCTCTAGTATATTCCCCTTTCTTTCCCTGACACTGCAACCACCTTAGGCAGACTTCCTACCTCCCTGTTAGACTACTGCAATGATTTACCAATGTTTCCCTTTCTCAAGTCTGACCCCACTTCAATTCATCCTTCCATTGAGCTGTCAATATAACACAGATCTGACTGTGTAACTCTCCCTTTCTCTTTCCCCTTCCAAATTTATTCCACTAGAGGAATAAACTCTAGTGATACCTTATTATCTACAGGATCAAATATAAATTCTCCGTTTAGCTTTTAAAACCCTCCACAAGGGCGGCTAGGTGGCACAGTGAATAGAGCACCAGTCTTGGATTCAGGAAGACCTGAGTTCAAATTTGGCCTCAGACATTGATACTTACTAGCCGTGTGACCTTGGGCAAGTGTAATGTAATACCAAGCAAAGGCAACTTCCCAGGTTCAAAATACCAGCATAGGTGCTCTCTATTTTATTCAGTAACAAACCCAGAACAGAGAAGATCAAAACATGACATCATTCAAAATACAGCATTTACTAAGTGTGATTAAATAATCTCCAAGTACTACCCCACCCCAGGATCTTCCAATCATTCAATCAATTACAAAGTCCCGGTTCTAAATACTACTCCATCCCTAGGCTATACCTTAATTAAGTCCACCACAAAACCCCTCTTCTCAAATGGAGATTAGTTTCCAAACATAGGTAAAGTACCTTCATTTGTCAATCACAGAGCACAATAAGGTCAAAAGTTCCCCACCCCCAGGATCACAATTGAATCTACCCCAGAGTTACATCAAGTTTAAACACAGCACTTAATACCCAAATGGAGGTCTTTTCTTCATCTTGACACGAGGCAAGTTCTCAGCAATCTTAGTTCCTGGGGAGACAAGGCTTAGCAAGGCCATAAGATACATTGCCAGTCCCTTCATGAATTTATCCTCTGTCTGTAGAACAGTCCTAGAACCCCTGAACACATTAGCAAAGCCCTCTCCCAGGATTTCTGTAAACATACAACAAGAAAATCCTTCTTCAGGGCTTCTGAACCAACAGAAAGGCTCCCAGACCCCTGCAACAACAGCACTGTCCCTCACCAGTGGACAGTATTCACTCTGTCTGCAGGACAGTCTCCAGACCCCTGCAACAACAGTACTGTCCCTCACCAGTGGACAGTATTCACTCTCTGTCTGCAGGACAGTCTCAGGCCTTCTTAGCGAACAGCCAGGTTCCAGGACTTCTTCTACAAAAGGACAGTCTTTCACCAGTGGACAAATCTGGCAAAATAACATCAAGACAGACAGACAAAGTACCAGCAAAACAGCCATGTCTCCTCAGTCCTTGGCAGCTCAGGGGGCAGGTCTCAAAAGTCCAGGGCAATTCAAAGCGGCCACCAGCAATTCTCTTAGTCTCTCTTCTCTCCACGAGGTGCTGCTACCAAAAAAGATCTTCCGCCTCTCTCTTGTGTCTCCAAATCTACATCACCAGCTCCTCCCAATTCAGGACTTTCTTTTCACATCAACAAGCCCATCCCACAGGTGGGATTAACAAACTCTGGGTTTTAACACAATCAATTTGAAAACCAAGCCAATACAGGGGAATCTTTAATTGCCATTACTATCACAGCAAGTCACTTAACCCCAATTTCCCTGCCTTCCCCCTGTCCAGAACAAACAAACAAGCAAACAAAACCTCCTCCATAACCAGGTTCCTTCCTAACTTCCTAGTCTTACACCCGCCTTTTCACATATTCTGCTACACTGCCTTAGTCTTTCTGTTGTTTCCCTCCATCTCTTGACTGGGAGTGTTCACAGGTTGTCCAAGTCTGGGACTCTTTCCTTCCTCGCCTCAGCCTCCAGTCTCAGTTAAGTCCCACCTTCTGCAAGTTCTCCTTAACCGTAGGGCCTTCCCTCGGAGATTATCCCTGTTTATGCTTGTACATAATGTTTGCTGCTGCAGATTGTCTTTCCCTTCAGATGGTGAGTTCCTGGAGAGCAGCAGGGAATATTTTTCTCTCTTTATTACCAACACTTAGCACAGTGCTTGGCGTTTAGTTGTTCATCCTTTGTTTTGGAAGACCAGCGACATTCCCGGTGATGTCTTTGACTTTTGAGTGAATTTTATTAGAACGAAACAAAGTTGTCAGCCTCATTTTCTCTCCCAGACACGTCGAAGTCCAGTGGCAGGACGCAGTGGATGGTCTTGGTGTCTTCAATGCCTGACCAAATTCTAAGAGTTCCATTGAAGTACTGCTTTATTGGCACATAGTAGGTATTTAAGAAATGCTAATTGTCTGACTCCACTAAGTATTTTTTAATCAATAAACCAATCAGTATCACCCTAGTACCTACTGGTACTTAGGCACTGAGGATAATAAAGAAAAAAAAAGTGAACTAGTTGCTTCTCTGAAGGTGTATATGTGACCTGTTGAAGGCAATGAGGGGGGTGATGGAATGTTGTGTGTGAGCCACAGGGAGAATTACAGTTTAGCAGCCAGATGGAAAAGATCATGAAGGGGAGTAATATATAAGTAGCCTGGGAAGGCTGGTTGTAGTCAGTTTACAAAGGATTTGAAAAGACAGAGGACTTTGTATTTAATCCTAGAGATAATAAATAATGAGACGGTGTTTATTGAGGAGGAGGTAGGAAAAAAGATTCCGACCTGCACACTAATAATGTGATAGAGGTGAATTTCTACAAGTATAGTTAAATTATGTCTCTTCAGAGAAGTAGATGAGCTAACACTTTTACATAACATTAACAATGAAGGCATCACAGGTGGAGTTTTTTGGGTTCTTTTTTTTTTTTTTGCCTTTTTGGAGGGCTATTGGGGTTAAGTAACTTGCCCAAGGTTACACAGCTAGGTTTTTTTGTGTGGGTGTTAAATGTCTGAGGCCGGAATCGAACTTGGGTCCTCCTGACTCCTGGGCCGGTGATTTACTCACTGTGCCACCTACCCACTCCACAGGTGGAGTTTTTATTTTAGGAAAACACATTTTCCTAATTTGAATGTGTGTTTCTTAATTCTCCTTCAGAAAAAGAAAGTTTGTAATTTTAAAAATTCAAAATACCACTGATGATATTTCACATTTAGGTCATTTGATAGTGAGTTCCTTGTTATTTCTGGATATTTGAAGCTTTGGAGATCTGAATTAGAATAAAAAAGAGAATAATTCAAAGAAATGACAAACACTGGTTTGGCCATATTAATCACTTGGTCAACTAATGGGGAAAAGGAAGCAAAGAAGATTCAGACTATGTGAAATTTTAGACTTATTTTTATGTATACATTTACATTTATAATTTATACTTTCTTCAATGTTGCAAAAAATTGTAGCTTATTGATAATTCATATGTTTTAAGTACATTATCTTGTTTGGGGGCTAACTCTTCCTCTTCCTGAAACTTACCATCACCAATGTAGAATATATACATAAAAATAAGCCATTGCTAGGTGTATTAGTACTTTTTGTTGGTAGGTTGCTGGCATCTAAAAGAAAGATGACTCCCGGAAATCCAGATATAAATGAGTTAATTTAAGACTTTCAAATAAGAAGGATCACAATTATTGAATCAATTAAAATGGACCATATGGTAAAATTTTGACCTACTTTAAAAATAAAAGTTTTCCTTTTATATGTATCTGAGAATTTGTTGTACTATTTTTTTTGGGGGGGAGGGCAAAGGGGAGATGAACTCAGAGTGAGGAAACAAGACAGCAAAGTCTTCTGGCTGATATTCTCTCCTAAAGCCTATAGGTGGGACTTCAGAATTATGCTCTCCTTGGGTCAGAATTTGCAAGAGAATAGATGGAAAATTTTCTCCTTTTTGTATAATTAGAGTTGGTTTGTCTAATTGCAAAGGGAAATTTAGTAGGATGTTTTAACATGATAAGTAAAACAATATAATTGAATAAAAATGCAGATATCTATTTTAAGGAGAAATGATACTCATTTATTAAAATAGGCATCCTGTTGCATTTTGATATCATGAAGGATTCAGCTTGTATTATATTATGAGACTTAAAAAAAGAAATAAGGTGGACATTTTAAACATACTATCTGCTATTATATACAAGTCAAATTGTCATTTCATTAAAAAAAAACTTTTAAAAATTTATCATTCCTAATCAAATAAACATGTTTTGAGAATGAGTGAGGAAACTTAAGAGAAAAATTTCTGCAATTCACATGTTTTCTTGTTATTTATATTCAGGGGTGCAAAGAAGTTACAGTTTTCCCCTGATGCTCCAGAAATTAGAAGTAGAAAAAGCTTATGTTGAAATTTAATTGGGAACAAAGTTTTCGTTCTGATCTATAGTAGCATTGAAGCAACTGTGCTGTTACTCAATTTATCACTTGGCAGTATTTTTATAAATGTATTTTGGAGGCAAAGCATAAGAAATCCAGGCTTAGATATTGTACTTGTATCACATAAAAATTTCTTAGCAATTCTTAAGGTCTATATGTTGGCCTCCCATGATTTTTAAATTAAATTTTGATGTGTTCTGGAGTGTGTTTTGGGATGAAAAAAACCCAAACCAATCTAAGACCTTTAATCCATTATGAAAATAGGCCTGATTTCCCTTGAGGCAAAAAAGTTTTTAATTTTGTAGCTAATCAATGTTCCTAAAATTGACTGTTCTTGCAAAGTAAATACTTTCCTGTAGGTTCTGTCTCTCTCTGTGTCTCTCTCTGTCTGTCTGTCTGTCTGTCTCTCTCTCTCTGTCTCTCTCTCTGTCTCTCTGTCTCTGTCTGTCTCTCTCTGTCTCTGTCTCTCTCTGTCTCTCTCTCTCTCTGTCTTTGTCTGTCTCTGTCTCTCTCTCTTTCTCTGTCTCTCTCTCTCTCTGTGTCTCTCTCTCGTCCACATTTAATTTATCATATACTCTTAAGCCATCTTTTACTTTTAAAAAATGCTATTGTTTGAAGTTCTTATTTTTAAAAATTTAGAATCATGATTTATGAGATATAACATCTTATGAGTCAAGGTATAATAGACTGTAAGGTATTCTATTTGTTTGATTAATTATTCAGTACCCTGCAATGGATAACACACAGATCAATGCTTTGAAAAATGCATTATACATTGAAGTAAGGTGTTCATGGAAATGGCATTTGATTAAGTCAATTGAAGAAAAAATATGTTTCTGGTCTTTTCATTTTCCCCCATCTATACAAACCATTATTTCTTCATATGAAATAAAACAAAGATTAAAACGTATAAATAAGACAAGTAAATGACAACGTGTACATGAAATTTCCTTTTGCAGGAAATTCAGCTCGATCATTTTAACTAGGAGTCAGTCAGCCCTAAAACATTATTATTATTAACACATTATTGCTGTGTGCCAGGTGCTAGGAGGGTGCAAAGATGGCTATGGCACTGTTTCTACTCAAATGGAGCTTGCCATCTAACAGTCAATGTTGATTTCCCATTAATATGGGCAATGATAGGATTGATTGAACAGTATCACTAAGTCTTCTCTCACTAAGACAAAACACAAACTGTATTTTATGGCATCTTTAAAGTAGGAATTTTGTTATTTGATATGCTAATGCTATCAATGTTTCATTTTTTTAAAACTCCAGAAAGCTGTTGGTTATGTACTGAGACCAATTGAAAAGAATGTTTATTAACTTGTAGTTAATCTACAAATAATGTTTGCTCAAATATAAAATATGCCAGGCATTACTGTGTCTTGTGCATGTGGCTTATTATGAGGAGACAAAGACTTCAACTCTCAATAAACTTGAGAAAAATAATAGGATGATTTCAAAATGACTAAGTTAGTTCTCTGCCTCCATAGCACTAGTGACATCATTCTCTTTATTCTTAATTATCATAGGGAAAGGGACACTGGGATTGGAGTTTTGATTTGATTTTTATAGAGAACTCCTTGATAAGTAAATTGCCTCTACTAATACAGATTAACACCTTCTCTACAAAGCTATTTCCTTAGTGCTCTCTCTCTTTCTCCTCTCTGCATCTCCTCTGTCCCCCTCTGTCTGTCTCTGTCTGTCTTTCTCTCTCCCCGTCTCACTGTCTCTTGGTCTCTCAGTTTCTCTCTGTGTCCTCCCCACCCTACCGCCAGAGCATAAATGACTTTATTAGGATCTCATGACCAGTATATGTCAAAAACAGGATTTGAAACTCAATCTTCTTATATCAGAAACTTTTTCTCTAACCACTATGCTACACTTCTCTGAGATTATTATAAGGATCCCCAAAACGAAAGTCTCAGATCCTTTGATTTATAAGTGAAATATCACATATAATCTCTTGGTTTTCAGAAGACCTTTAGTCATTGAGATGTCCTGAAATGGTCACTTTAAATAACATCATAACTTTCGTGATTCAGGTTATTAAGGATCTTACATGATAAGGGTAGTTTGATAGGTATTCTGCTTGCTTGTGTACCTTTCTGAGATTCCTTCTCAATCAATTAAATATTCTGTGTTTTAGGCACTGTGCTAAGTCTTAGGGATAGAAAAAGAGGAAAAAGACTGTCCCTGTCCTCAAAGACTTTGCAGTCTAAAAGGGGAGACACTATGCAAACAAATATGCACAAACAAGTTATATACAGGAAAAATAGGGAATAATCAATAGAAGTAAGACACTAGGATTAAGATGGGTTGGGAAAACCTCAGACACTTAACACTTACTAGCTGTGAGACCTTGGGCAAGTCACTTAACCCCAATCGCTCTGTCTTCCCCCCTCCAAAAAAAAAAAGATGGCTTGGGAAAGGCTTTCTATAGAAAGTGGTATTTTAGTTGGGACTAAAAGAAAGCTAATGAAGCCAATAGGTAGAGAGGAGAAGGGAGGACATTTCAGAAATGGGGGACCGACAGGGAAAATCCCCAGGAACCCAGAGATGAAATGCTTCTGCTCTCTTCTGTATTTTTAGTGATTCATTGACACTTTTCACTTTCTCATTTTTTTTTTAGTATTACTATCACCACATCTTATTCCATTCTGCCCCCAAAAGAAAAAACCCCAAACCTTGTAATGAGTGTAGTCATGCAAAACACATCCTTATTCTGTTATTGATAGGTTGGATCTTATCATTTTATCAATACCCAGGAATGTTGCCAATCTTAAATGAGTTAATGGATATAAAGCCCTTTGCAAGCCTTGGAACAGTATATAAATGCTACTTATTATTAGTATTAACAATGATAATAATATCATTTTTGTTAGCTTACAGTTACTAGGCTTCTAGTAATGCTGATGATGACCTCATTCCCTGATACTTTTACTGTCCCCTTTCTGAGCTCAATCAATGTTTATAGAGCAATTCAGGGATATACTAGTAAATGTTTAATAATTAGGCTTTTTTTGAGCGGGAAAAGTATGCACATAGACTTTTAAGTTTAATCTTCCCTAGCACTTTTTAAAGTCTAGACATTCAATCAAATGACAATGCCCTGATTTGTAGTGATTACTGATTTCTGAGACAAATACGACAAAAATTTGACAATGGACTCTTACAAAAGGCTAGAGATAACTCTTGTAACTATCTCCAAGATTGTCTTTTCACCTCTCTCTGTACCCTTTCTCTTGGTGACCTCATCTATAAATACTTTTTCAAATGTCATATGCAGATAATTCTGAGATCTGTATATCCAACCCTGGTTTCTCATCTAGCCTCACCAATGGCCTATTGGACATTTCCAACTGGGTTTCCTGTAGGCATCTCAGATGTGATATTTCTTTCTAACTTTATTATTTCTTTCAAGGGCATCAATGTCCTTTTGGTCATTCAGTCAATCTCAAAGTCATTCTGGACTCATTACTGTCCCTCATCCTACAGATTCCATTCAGCTGCCAAGTCTTGTCTATTTAATTCTTCTTCCACAATATCTTTTGTCCTCATCTACTTTCCTCCTCTCACACAGTCACTATTCTCTTACCTAAACTGTCTCCTAATTGAGATCTTTGCCTTAATATCCTGTGTTTGCCACAATATTTTTTCATTGTCTCCCTATTTTTTCTACAAACTCTTCTTTGGCACTTAAAACCCTTTATAACTTGGCTCCAGCCTACCTTTCTAAGGCTATTACACATTATATGTACTTCACTCCTTCTTTGGTTTCAGACAAACTGGCTATGTTGCTATCCCTAAGGGGATATTTCATGTCTTATCTCTTTATCTTTTCAGAGGCTGTCCTAGGTGCCTGAAAGGCACTCCCTTTTCACCTCTGCTTCTTAGAACCCCTTGCTACCTTTAAAGCTCACTTCAAATGCTATCTTATCTCCTAAATAAGAACTTTCTTCTCCCCCAACTGCTAGAATTTCCCTATACAAATTGCCTTGTATATATATATATATATATATATACATATATACACACATATTATATACATATTATATGAATATACATATTATATGATACATATATATTTAATATGTTTACCAATATACATAATTTCCTGTAATAGAATTTAAGCTTCTTCATTAATAGTATTATTTTACTTTTTTTTTCTTTGTACTATCAGCCCCCTAGCATAGTACCTGGCCCATAGTAGGCTCCAAATAAATGGTTATTGGTTGACTGATTGATAAAGATAATTTGGATTAATTTTCTGTTAACTGTACTTTAAATGTAATGTCTTGCCATACATTTAGCCTTAACCAATTGAGATACAGGTGCTGTCAAGGTTTTGCTCACTTCATAATGTTTGAATTAGGTCCATCTACAGTTTTGGCATATCAATGAGTTATTTCACTATTCAGAATAATTTTTTTTTTTTATAAACCAAACCTGAATTTTTCAAATCTGGGGTTTTTTACATGTATACTTTATCCTCCAGATCACTTTAAAAATGTTTAGTGAGTTGCAACACAGCTCTGGGTAGAAGGGTGGGGAGTGGAAGATTTTTGACATGTCACCAAAGGGAAATCAAGGTATTTTTTTTTCCTTTGAAAATTGTTGCTATTATAGAAATCAGTTATATCACTGCTGCTTTGCATTTAGGTCTGTATACAGACTTGGGATAGATTAAATGACATACAGAGAGATTGTCTTAGATCTTTATTTAGTTCTGAATTTTGAAATTCACAGAGTCCTATCATGTGTATACTTGGAATCAGATTGAGTTCTAGTTTTTTTTTTTTTTTGTCTTTATTCTTTGTGACTGTAGTTCAGCTCAACTTGACAAATATTTTTTATGCACACTTTGTGCATAACATTGTGCCAGATATTGAGGGATATATGTCTTGTTATCATAAAACTTTTCGTCTAGAGGGGAGATGCAGCATCTATTTATAAAAGAAATCTCAATAGAAAATAAAGTGTTATAAGCATGTCAGAGAAGTATAAACAAAGTGCTTTGTGAGGTTTGAGGAAGGAAAAATTATTTCTTATGAAGGATAGCAGGGTAGGATTCATAGGAAGAAGCTACATTTGAGCAGGGTTTTGAAAGCTGCAGCCCAGAGTTGGGGAAAGGGCATTGGAATTTGAGTTACAAGGTCTAGGTTTGAATCCTGATGTGTCTTTTACTCTTTTTGTTACATTAGTCAAGCAACTTCCTTTCTTTGGATCTTAGTTTGCCAATCTATTGAGTAAAGGGTTGTAGCAGCAAGCACCCCAAGCATCCACAGGGTTTGCAGCTACCACAGGTTCTTGGATCTGCTTTGATAAAGGAAAGCAACTCAAAATGGGTTAACAAGCTTACTTTAATCAGTCAGACATATATCGTTTACCTTGTTCAGGGGAAAAATGTCAGCACCCTGAACCTCAAAGTACACAGGCAGAATTATCAAGACAGAAACAGATCGAGTAGACAGATTTCCAAACTGTCCAGCCATTACATCCATACCAAATCAGCATCTGGGTTTTTCAAAGCCGAGGGGGCCCTGGACAACGGCTTCCCAGAATACAGATCAAATCACAGAACACTTCTCAAAGTGAGCCCCCAAAACAAAGCCTCACATCAGGGCTTATATAGCCTTCTTCTGGCTCAGAGAATGTTACAACCTTATTGACTCACTGGCCAATCAAGAAGTATCTACTGAAAAACAAGCCTCCCACCCCAGGCTCCAGGTGCACTTTAGCCTAGGGGCAGGGAAGATCTTTAAATTTACATTTCCATTACAAGGGTTTAAACTAAATGACCTCTAAATAGGTCTTTTTGGTTCAACTCTAAAATTCTATTAAGTGAATGAAGAACAGTTAGATGGATAGGTACTGCATTCAAGCAGATTCAGTGATTTTTACAAAAGAAAGAGGGAGTATGAGAAATAATTCCTTCTTCACAGATGCTTTTTCTGTAAACTGAACTGAAGCAATCAATCAGTCATTCCACTGGTATTTATTCTGCAACTACCATGTACCAGGTATTACATGTGATACAAATGCAAAAAAAAAAAAGAAACAATCAGCAATCTCCTACCTAAGATGAATTACATTTTAATGTGGAAGACAAGGAAATACAAATGAAAGTATGAGCAGCATAAATGTAAAATAAAAAAGAGAAATACGTATGTATATACATATACAGGTCTGTCAACGTCTAAATCCTTATTTTAATTTATTCTGAAGATACATGTGCTGTCAAAGTTTTGCTCACTTTTAGTCTTTTAGTCATTCTTTCAACTTGATTTACCAATATAAACTAAAGGGAAAAACCCAAATGTAGCAGGACACTTTCATTACATATTTAAAAGTTGATTTTGGTATCATTCATAGTAAATTCATGGCATAAAATCACATCTGAAAAATTGACATAGCCAGGTAGATAGAAAGCTGACCACAGAGTCAGAAGACCTAGATTCAAGTTCTGTCTCTGACACAAATTGATTGTGTGACTTGGGCAACACACAACTTTCAGGGCTCCAGGGAAATCTTTAAGACTGTAAGTTCTTGAACAGGTACCAATTTGTTTTTGGTAGAGGGACTATTTGGAATTTTTTGTTGTTCAGTTGTTTTCAGTTGTGTCTAACTTTTCATGACTTCCATTTGAGGTCTTCTTGGCAAAGATACTAACGTGGTTTGCCATTTCCTTTTCCAACTAATTTTACATATGAGGAAGCTGGAGTAAATAGGGTTAAGTGACTTGCCTAGGGAAACACAGCTAGTAAATATCTGAGGCCAGATTTGATCCAGGAAGATGAATCTTTCTTACTCCAGCCTCAGCACTCTTATCAACTACATCTAGTTGCCCCTTACATGGAGTTACCTCTGTTCTAAAATTTCATATGGGTCCCTCCTATGTCTCAACTCCATCCTTCCTTATATATTAGCATATTTGTCACACAGGTGGAACATTTATTTTGAAATTGTTTTTTGTTTTATTGATGCCTTTTGCTTTTATGTCAATTTCTTTATCAAACACCCCTTCCAATGACATATTGCAATACTTCCCTTATAGCAAAGATTAAACATGAATAAGTATATCAGTTCAGTAAAACCAACTTATGTATTGATCATGTCTGACCACATCTGAAATATTCCACATCCTTAATCCTCCACCTCTGCAATAATGGGAAAGAAGTCAAGGGTCTAGTTTGATCAATATAATCAAAGCCCCTCCCTTTCTACGATAGACTTCTACTTTACTAAGAGCATTGAGGTCATCTGGAGTGAAGTCTCTTTTTTTCCCCTTCATTCCTCAAACCTCAGAATTCTCTCCGCCTTTGTCTCCTTCTCTCCTCAGATAATAGATGAGACATCTACTTTTCTTTAAGATAAACTCTTCTGCCTAAACCTTGGATGACATTCTTCTTTCCTTCTTCTAGCTCCTCCTCCAGTGTTCCACTACATTTAACTTTAACCTCATTGCTGATGTTTGTCTGCTGTCTGTCTATAAACAGGCTCAGACCCACCAAATTCTTAAAACAAAGAGCTTTTCCTTGATTCTGTCCTTTATAGTTATCACCTCATTTCTTGTCCTTTACTAAATTTCCTGAGAAGCTGTCTAAATTTAATGCATTGACTTCCTCAACATTCCTCTGTCTGTTTAATCCCTTGCAATCTGCCTTGCCTTTCCTCAACATGAATCTGTTCTAAGGTCACCCAATGATTTCTAAATCATCAAATCCAACTCTTGTTATTCATGTCATTGTCCTGGATCTCTCTTCAGTGTTCATCCCTATTGATCTCTCTTGCTTATTGAATGCTTTCTGCTTTCTTTTCTTCAGGCATCATACATTTGTGGTTCTCTTCTGGTCTTTCTGACCTTTTCTGTTTCATTTGCTGACTCCTCTTCTTTTCAGCCCTTTAATGTGAATTCTCTGAAGGTTCTTTCTTTAGTCCTCTTCTCTTTATATACTCTCTCCCTTGGCAATCTCATTTATTCCTACAACTTCAACTACTTTATGAAGATGATTTCCAAATTTATATCTCTAGTTCTAACCTTAATTTGGTGCTCCAGACCAGCACCTTCAACTATCTTATAAGACATTGCCACCTGGCTAGCTCATTAACACTGCAAATTCAATATATTCCAAGTCAATTCCATGATTTCATTCTGTGTAGAATGAAATATAGAATCATATCTACTAACCATATACAGCTCTTCATAACTTTGTCAAGTCCATTTATGGTACAGTAATTCACTGAGTCATCTTCATAACCTTATTTATTTTTCATTATTTCCTCTCACTCACCCATTATAACATACTGATTTCATCTATGAAATCTCTCCAATCTGTCCCCTTCTCTTTATGCCCACCACAACCACCCTAGTATAGAACTTCATTACCAAGTGCCTTAATTACTGCAATAGCCTCCTTAAAGGTCTTTCTACCTCTATTCTTGTCCTCCTCAACTCCATTATTTACATTCCTGCCATGACAATCTTTTTTTTTATGTATAGATGATGGAAACACGAAAGTTTTCAAGTTCTTCCTAAGTAAAGTTCAAACTCATTTTCTAATCATTTACAATCCATAATGAACTGACATCACCCTATATTTTCTAGCTATCCTTATAAAATTGGAAACTCTTCCTCTGGGAGTTTGTGTCCTTGAGTTTCTTGAGCACAGGGCATCTCTGCGTTAAGTTGTATTGAACAAAAGATCTACAATTTCATCACGATATGGAATTCCACATGAAGTAGAACCTCTCTATGACGTAGTAGCACAAATAAATTGGAACCTAGGTCTTCCTGATTAGGAGCCATAAGACCCTGCTCCACGTGGCCTCTTTCTATTTTTCCAGCCTTTTCTTACATTACTCCCCTCCTGACTATATCATCATTCAGGATATATCCCGTTAACCCTTGACCATCCAGGTTGTAATGATCATCACTTCCAGATTTCACAAAGCATTTTGTTTTGAAATTGGAATGCATTTATATAATTTTGTCTATTATAACTCTTTTTATAGGTGTCTCATCTCCCTCTTAGATTGTAAGCTCCTTTACAACAGAATCTGAACTTTATAGACTTCAGAGAGCCTATCCACCAATATATAAAGCAATACGTTGCACATAGTAGATAACTTTAGACATATTTGCCCATATGTTACTGTGTGCATTATATTATAATCTTTTAGTGGAATTACAGTAAGTGTTGAGATCGAGTTATCACTTGTTTTCTATGATCATTTATTCCTTGGTACTGTATTTTCATCTTATTCTGCCAAGTAATTTTGGAATGATTTTGACTTTTCCCCTTCAGTGTTCTGATTTACATCTTTTCTATAATAAACTAATATATTCACAACTCCTCAACGAAATTACTGTAGGAGGGAAAAGCAGCACAGCAGAAATGTGTAGAAAAATCTCAACTTCTTTTGTCTGTAGTAAACAAACTCCCCTAAAATATAATTCTTTGAGGTTTTAGAAACACATATTTTTGTAGTCAAGTTTTACCTCCGGATTAGGGGCAGGATAGATGGTACAGTGGATGAACTCTTGGAATTGAGAGTCAGAAGACCTTGAATGTAGCACTAACTCTACCATCATGTGGCTTGGTGACCTTGGGAAAGATAATTTCTCTAAGGGTCAGTTTTCTCATCTACTAAGAGGAGATAATTATGCCTGTCTAGGCTACTTCAGAGTGTTTTGACGAATATCAAGTTATGAAGTCATGCATGGTGCGTGAGGAAAATATTTTGAAAAGTATTACACTATTATTATATGGTATTATGAAGAAACTCTATAGTCCCTATAGTCCAATTTATTTTTAGCCATTATGATTTAGAGTATAATTGATAGGTTCTGGTATTATATTACACATACACCCATACACATGCATATATGTGTGTGTATGTCTATATCATCATATATGATATAAATAATATATGTATGTATATATGTGTGCATTCTGTGTATATATGCACACACGCATACATACACTCATACATATATATGTTTGTACTGGGTTGCAATCCTTTTAAGTAGTCCAAGGAAAAAATTGTAAAATTGTCAAGATTTGTCATCTTTGTTCCCATCCTTCCCATTGTTCTCCATCCTCAGTGTCAATACTATTTTCTCATTCACTGTCTCTATCCTCTGTTCTCTCCCAACCCCTGACAGAACCAAGTGCCCTCCTTCTTTTCCCCTTCTTCCTCCATAGCAAGACCAGCTCTCAGATCCTTCATTCACACTATCACAAATGGATAATGAAGTATTACCCCTTTAGGAGAATTTATATTTTAACAAGGATCAAAGTCTTAATTTATATAAATAAATCTATACATGTAAGTTTTGTTAACATACCTTGATTGATTAGGTCTTTTGGCCAGAATAATTCAAGAACAATATGTATTCATGACTATCAGAGATATTGTTGGATAGATAATGGTCCTCTTTCTGCTTAGGAAATATATTTTTCTGGCAGTTGGTTATAAACAGACAGAAAAGGTGCACTACAGTGGTGACAATAGCAACTTACAATTGCAATATTTTAGTATTTGCAAAGCATTCTCTTTTGGGGAATCCTGTCATGTAGGTAACACAGAAATTATTATCCCCATTTCACAGATGATGAGACTGAGGCTTATCCTACTTAGGTAACCAATGTTCTAACCTAGTTCTCTTGGTTTGAACCCCCAACAGTCAATCTGTTAGTGATAATTTATGAAATCTGAGAGGAGGGTTAGCTTTTCACTTTCATAATTTAGAACCTAGAATGAGAAAATTGGAAAGAAGAATACTGCTTTAATCTTAGCTGAGAAGAAAGGGACTGGTGCTCTGGACCACTACTTATCAAACTGGGGCAGGATGAATTATCCCTGAGTGATTTCTGGTGTTTTTAAATGGAGGGAAACAGGGTTCTATAGAGGAAAGAGCACTGAATATGAGGGAGATGAGATTAGGAGTCTGACATTTGTTTTATGACTCTGGGAAAATCATTTTCTCTCAGTCTCAATTTATATTGCTAAAAGTAATAAAATAATTTTTGCATCACCTGTCTTTGAGGACTATTGTGAGGAAAGTATTTTGTCAAGCTTAAAGCACTATACAGTAGCAATCTGAGTCATTTCTCCAAATTAGTCCAGGCTTTCATTTATGAGACCTGGTGCTTTAGTGGTTCTGCATGTGATAGCATTATCCTTCAAAGATCTTTGCATCCATATTTATTTTCTTACTTTTTCTGACATGATCTTGCTTTTGAATAAATTGAGATACTTTCCACTTTTAAAATGACATCCTACCAGGAGATAGTAGTGTGTTCTCAGTATGATTCTTGAATTTCCAATGATTATAATAGACATTTATATGGTACCTTAAGGTTCCCATAATGTTTTTAGTGCACTATCTTTTTTAATCCTCACAACAAACTGTGAAGGATGCCTATTTTATAGATGAGGAGTCTTTGGCTCTGGGAAATTAAATAATTTGCCTAGATAGGTCACCCAGCAAGTGTCTGATGCTAGATTTGAACCTGTCTTCCTAACATTAAGTTTAGCACTATACACTACTATTCTGTCTTATCATTTTCAAGTGGAAAATTAAGGATAAAAATCATACTGACTCTTTTGAAGTCTGGATCACCCTCCCTCCATCCCTAATTCTTAGACATCTGAGACACCGTGGTATAGTGTAGTCATAATGTTGCCAAACTCAGATAGAAAAGTATTCTTGGGGACTGCATAGTGACTTAGAAAATCACAAATTCACATTATGTTGCATTGTATTTTTATTTTTTGTTAAACATTTCCCATATATTTTAATCTGATTCCTGTCCCATTTGGGCGTTTTGTAGCCACTTGAAGAATACTGGAAGCTACTCAAAGGCAAGATACTTAAGGGTGACTATAGCAGGTAGGATAGCGGATACTGGAGTCAGGAGGATTTGGATTCAAATCATACTCCAGATACTTACTAGCTAATGTGACCCCATACAAGGGAATTATAATATTAGCTAACATTTATATTTTGTTGTAAGCTTTACAAAGTGTGTCACATACACTAACCCCTTTGTACCTCACTTCTCTAATTTATAAAATGAGGGGATCAGACTTAATGACCACTACAATCCCTTCCAACTCCAAACCTATGACCCTATAAGGTATGCAAGTTTCTGAAATCTTGTCCTCTTAAATGATGTTTTTGATATATCCAGTTATACTATTTTCTAGACATGACTTGGAAAAGAAGAGATAATTAAGATTTATTAAATAGATGAAGGATTGTAAATGATTGCATCATGTTTCAATTAAATTTAATCATGTTAAAGAAATATTTATTATGGGTCTTCTGTGTATGGAGCACTATGCTAGGAGCTGGGGGAAAATAAAAAAGTTCAGATAAAATCTGGTCTTCACTGAATGGAGCTTACAGTCTAGTGAGGCCATGACATATATACAGATGAGTAAAATATAAAGGTATCGTAGAAACATGCAAAGCAAATCCTATGTGATGTCTAAGAGACATGAGAAAGATTTCTGGAGGAGGTAGCCCTTGAGTTAAACTTTAAAAGAAGGATCAGAAATCAATAGATTAAGATAAAGGGAACCACACCAAATATAGTAAAAGGCATGGACAAAGATAGATTGTCTTCAATTTCTGTTCGTTTAAGAAGTTCAACTATATAATAAAAATATAGTATTTCCCTTTTACTTTTTGTCATCTGGTATAATAGAGTGAAGATTAAGATAATTTAAGAGTATTTTTATTGGCATTTTCATCAAGACCATAAATCATAAAGCTATATATTACAATACCAATTATAACCTACCAAATAAATATATGATATAGGAGATGGTGCAAAGCCAAGCAGGAGCAGCTTTCCAGAGGACTTCTGCTGTGAACAGCTTTAAGATTCTGATCACATAGTATAGTGAACTCTCCATTTATTTAGCAGTAAATTAAAGCAAAACATTCACAGAAACCAAAGTGCAGCATTTACAATGTGTCAATGGCAACTTATCACTAAAATGGTCACATAGTTTTAAATAAATGATATCATTCAGTAAGTCCTTAACTCAATCACCCTTAAGGAACAAGCCTCCTTAAGTGACACAAAGTACAAAGGTCAAAGTTCTCCACCCCTAGGTCACATGGTCTTTATCTCTCAGTCACAAAGTCTTCTTTCTTCTTAATTGGAGATTAGTCTCCAATCATCCTTAACTCAGTGATCCTTAAGAGGTAGTACAGGGTGTAGAGTACAAAATTCTCCCACCCCTAGGCCACAGTAAATCATGATCAGTCAGCACAAAGTACCCAAGGAGAGGTATTGTCATCTTGACACAAGGCTGGCTCCCAAAGTCCCTGGTTGCTTTTCCATTGGTCCAGCTCTTGCCTGAATCTACCCAACTGTCACCTGGATTCAAAGGTAGGCAGCTCTCAGCTCCTCATCCAGTTCCATATTGAAGTTCACAGTGTCCAGTCCACCTCAAGTCCTTTGCATTTTCTGTTTCAGAAAAGACAAAGCTTAACAGAGCCAAAACAACATTCATGCACATTGCCGGCACGATCATCAATATCTGCCTGTGAAATCAACACAGACCCACAAAGTCTGAGAACTAAACACAAATCATCAGTATGGTCCCAGGACCTCTGAAACCCTCCTCCAGGACTTCTGTAAACAGACAAGAATCTAATCCTCTTTCAGGGCTTCCAGGAAGGTCCCAGGGCTTCTGTACAAAGTGTCACAAACACAAATCAACACAGACAAATATAGAGTGCTGGGATACCACAAGTTTTCTCCTTCTCAACTCTACCACCACAAGTGTTTCCTTCTCAGTTCTGGTCTCTCCCAGCTTGTGCTCAGCTAGCTCCTCCCTGTTCCACCTACCTCTTACATCCTTCCTGCTCCTGTCTTTGGCAAGTCCCTCCCACTGTGAGTTTCACAAGTTCTGTTTTTTAACAAAGATTGGATAAAATCATGGGCAAGGCTTAAAAGAAACTTGAACTGAAATAAGGTGCTAAATAATTAAATAGCTGAAACAAGGTGCTAAGTACTTCTTTCCTTGCCATTACAGATGGGAAGTAATGGGATAATGGAAAGATGTAGTATGATTTTTTAAAAGTCTCAATAGTCTAGTTAATTCCCTAAGACCATACGTTGTAGAGAAGGTCTGTGCCTACATTGGTAGAGGAAATTTCCTCATACCAATTAAATCCAAAGTCTAATCCTCATCTCTTATTTATGACACAATGTAAGAATGTGGGCCTATATATGTGTGATTGTGTGTGCACTACCAAGATCCAGCAGCCTTCTCATCCTGGAAGATTCCTCTGCCCTCCTAGCCCCTTCCTTTGACTGATTATTTCCTCTCAGAACCTGCCTTTTTTAGGAAGGATTCACAGGCCAATGATGTTTTCTCCACTTCTCTCTGAACCCTGTTTTTCTATCTCTGACTTTTGCAACTTCCTTCTCCATCATATTTCTTCTCTCTCCACTTCAAGATTCCTTTTAGCCATTTTTTCTCATTAGGATGTAAATTCCTTTAGGGAAAGGACAGGGACTGAACTTTTGGCCTCTATTTCTATATTTTTTGTCCCCAATGTTTAGTAAAATGACTGGCACATAGTAAGTGCTTAATAAGTGTTTTTTGATTATATACAATATATAACACATACAATATAATTTTATATGTATATGTATACATATGTAAAGACGCATGCAGATATATACATACTTATATAATCTAGGTTTCTGTGCACATATGTGTATATTCACATGGACATACATGCACACATACTTGGCCAAAACAACACTTGAAAAAATTTAGCTCTGCATTGGTTAGAAAGTTGTAGTCTGGCTGACATACATCTTTAATATATCGTATTTTGAAATTTCATATACATGCACGTGTGTTGAAAGCTTGTTGAACTAGTGCCTGGCCCATCTAGCTCTGAGCACCTTACAAACTAGAGGAATACCTGGGGTTTAGGGACCTAAATACACCTTCCAAAATATATCTGGGGCTCTAAGTTCTCAGAGCTGTTTTCTAGGAATCTGCCTCCAGCTATGTAATGTGTTTCTAACCTGTTGCCCATTCCTGGCTTCCCTCCCTGGTCCTTGGCTCTTGGTCTTGGCATCCCTAGAATTTGTTCCCCTACCACTCAGAGCAGTAGGAACACTTGGCTCCTTATAAATGACCTGGCAATCATACCCTGATCTTAGTCTGTCAAAGCCTGACCTCAGTTATCAGCTTCCTTCCTGAAAGTAGGGAATTCCCCAAGCATATGTTGATTTCACAACTTCCTTCACTATGGCATCCAGAGGTATACCCTTCCTTGTAAGCTTCCAGGGATTTTTACCTAGAAGCCCTCTGTAGTCCTTGCCAATGTTTCTTTCTCTATAAACTACATCAAAGCATTTAAGATTATATCAAATTATCAGCAAAGGATTTTTTTTCACATCACTTATACTTGTGGTTGTCAGCAATGTGTTTTTGAGCAGAGTTCAGCCTTGTTGTAAAGAATGGACCTTTTCTTTTCATATTGCATTTTCATTAACTAGATGGCAGACTTGACACTTTCATTTTTTTATATTCAACCTTGACTTTCTGAGCCTGACATACGAGAGTACGAATACGGAATTTCCAGAGGTAATGTCTCTGGTCACTAGATTAAGTTTCACTACTGCCATTTATAACAGATACTCTTTTCCAATTCCCACACTAACCACCTTTTGTCTCCTGGCAGGACTCCTTCTTTCCACCTTTCTGCTCATGAAATTATTTTCTTCTTAATATTCTATAAAGAGTTTGTCTCTTTGCCACACACCACAAATTTAAACCTTCTCAGCCCTTGCCATGAATAAGTGGAAGGCAAAATTTTTAAATTGTAAATTTGTCTCATGTAATCAGAAATGTAATCACTGATTCAGCTATGCCCTGCTTGAGTCAGAGGTTGATCCACGCTGGGATGCCACAACCCTGGGGCTGCTTGATCCCATTCAGTTTTTCAAGGCTCCTTCCAATGCTGAAAGCAGAGAGCTAGTTGCATCATAATCTAATATCTCAGTGGTAGGAGTGATTATATGTGATAATAAGTGAAAAAGTAAAATAAAATAGGAGGAATGTGTCTGAGAATTATTTAGTGTAACGTTCTAGTGTGGTGAGGTTATTTCATTTAAAAAGTGAAAATACCTCAAGGAGTGAGTAAAGAGGAACTGAATTTAGCAAGGCTGTAGAGGAATATTCTGTAATAAGTGTCTGGTTTTCTAAGCCACTGTTTTAGCTTTTATTAATTTCCCAAAGTATTATTTTATGGCTTTTATAATTATTTATATTTTTTCTATAAAATAAAAACCATGCCCAAATTATCTAGCATCGATGGATCTCTCAACAACTGTGTTTGTTTTACAATAACAATTTTATCATAGCATTTACTTTGCACAGAGAACAGGATATGTTTAAATTGGAAGAGTTTTGTACATTAAAAGATACGATATATGGATATGTGTTTATATGTGTGTACATATGCATACATATATATACATAACGACACACACATGAATACACTGCATATCATAAACCTAGACATGCAGAGATAAATGTGCACATAGGTACATACATATGTATACATGTTTATATATGGTCACACACACACGTGTGTGTGTGTGTGTGTATTGAGTTTTGGAGTCAAGTTCATGTTTTAGGTCAGAGACATCCCAGCTGTGTAATCCTAAGAAAGTCACCTAAACTCTCAGTGCTCTAGGCAACTCTTCATAATTATGTCTTGTAGGGAAGGTGTTAACCAACATTGGTAGATGGAATATCCTCATTCTGGAGATTCCTGTACCAATGAAATCATAGGTTTCAAGTCCTTATTCCCAAGTGTGATCGTGTGATATGGGAAATACCGGCATAGGACTGCCCAGCATGGTGTGCCCTCATCAGGGAAGGTGCTGTGCTCGATGGGCAAAGCAGAATTGAAGTAGCTCAAAAGAAACACAAGAGGCACAAATATAGAGAATCGACCCCAAATGTACACATGGATTATTCGTGCCCACCTAGTGACAGAGCCTTCCAAGCTCATGTTGATATGATCAGCTACAGTTGAACGTGCTGTATCTTGACTCTAACGTAGTGATATTATTTTGGTCTTTGTTGAGAACAAAAGCCAACAGCCACCCACCCACCCACGTGTATGTATGTATACATATGAACCTATAAATCTATATATGAATATACATATGCAGTATTTGTTATTTCTTGTTATCACTAACAAGCATAAAAAATAGTAATTACCCATTTTAGAAAATTGCTCAGAGGCCACATACAAGTTGTGTTTTTTTTTTTTAATTTTGGTAATTATATCTCCTGCATGCCTCCGCTAAAGCTTTACTCTTATGTTTCATCATGAAGTGAGGGAGACTGTAAGCTCTCAGAGATGCCAGCAAAGCACATGCTCTGACAAGTTCCTCCAAGCTGCAAAAGCTTCAAGTGTGGGCCTGCCAGTGTGTCTGTTGTCTAAGGATCAGTCTACCTAAGCTAATCAACAGAAGGTTGGTCACCAGGTGATGAATTTTTCCCCTCACACTATGTTACTCATAGAAGGAATAGGTACATGCATGAACCCCTGATTTCTCAGAATAACACCTATGTAATAGCTCACTTAGGCTTCCCACCCCATCCTAACAATCATCCTGGCAACTGGATGAAGTTTGCTCTCTTTTGTCAATAACTTTATCCTCTTATTTCCTGGACTAATCCTAGACAAGGAATCCTATGACAGCTGGCAAATCATTGGGTTTGTATATTTGCTTAGTGGTCTTGCTCTGAGGGAAGCTAGGTAGTACAATGGATAGGGTGCCAGGCCCAGAGTCAGAAAGACTTGTCTTCCCGAGTTCAAATCTAGCCTCAGACATTTACTAGCTGTGTGACCCTGGGAAGTCACTTCACCCTGTTTTCCTCAGTTTCCTCATCTGTAAAATGAGATGGAGAAGGAAATCACAAACCAGCCTTGTATCTTTGTCAAGAAAACCCCAAATGGAGTCATTAAGAGTTGGACATGACTGAAAAGCGACTTGACAGTAGTCTTGCTTTGGTTGTGGTAGATACACTTCCCAGTGATTTCAGGCTTTTGTTTTCCCTCCTTTTTTTTTGGTTGCAAATGTTCTACTTAGAATCTCGTTTCTCCAAGAACTGGGTTCTCTGTTCTGTACTTCATTTTTGTGATGGTTGGATTTCCTACTGTGAAATACTTCTCTTTCCTAGCTGAGTCCCTGAGACCTTTTGCAGGCTTATGTAATAATCAGTAACTAGGTATTTATTAAGAGCCAGGTACCATAATAGGCACTGGGAATACAAGTACAGTGAATTAAATAATCCCTTTTGTCAAATAATTTATATTCTAATGAGGGAGAAGACTAGAATGTATATATGTTTATACAGAATGATTATAAAGAGAATGTGAAAAATACAAAGTAGTTAGATACAAGATATTTGGAGGAGGAGGAGACATTGGCAGGTGTACAGATCAAGAAAGGTTGCACCTAGAAGGCAGTGCTTGATCTTCGTCTTAAAGGAAGAAAGGGTCTCTATGGATCATAGGTGATGAGGGAGTGCATTCCAGGCTTGGGAATGGGAAGACAAAAAAATGAAGAGGAGAGAAGGCTTGTCATGTATGAGGAATAGAGAGTCCTGTTTCACTGGATCTCAGTCTAGGAAAGGGAGGCTAGAAAGATAGGATGGGGCAAGATTGTGAAGTTATTTAAAAACCAAGCTGAGAAGTTGGATTCTGAAGGCAATAGGGAGGCTTTGTAGTTGGTTCGGTAGGGAAGTCACATGGTCTTTGCTTAAGGAAAATCACTTTGGCACTGAATATCATTCCTTCTCTTGCTTGGATAGACACTTCAGACCTTATATTCTGATTATATCATGGTTCTTCAAACTTATGTTTGTCTGTCCTTTCCTTCAAGTCTGATCTTGTACCTACATGTGATTGGAATCATATCAGTTCTGCAAACATGATGTCCTCAGGGTCCATTCCAAGAATAATTGACCCCTTGTCTTATTCCCGTGGTTAGACAATGAGCTTTGACCTAAATCTGAGGGATTCCTGGCTTTCCTATTCCAGTCCATCTTTTTGCCACCTGTGACCATTTGATGATAGCCTATTGCTTCAGAGTAGCATTTTGTAAACTTGTGGAAATTTGAGTAGGAAATCTCTGTGTGCACCATTTTCTGTGATCATCAGTAACACTGTTATGCTGACGTAGTACAAAGAGTACTAGATTATGAGATGAAAGACATGGGTCTAAATTATTTTACCTCATTCTAATTTCACATCTTTTGTATATACATATATGTATATGTACACACATGTATGTATGTATGGTATTGTATAGTATTGTATTCCTGCTGCTTCAGGGACCAGCAAACTAACCCATGGGTGACATCTGATCTTCTGTTTTCATAAGTAAAATATAAAATATTAAATGTGTTAAGAACTAAATGAAATATTAAAAATCATTGCTGAAATCAATAGACTAAACAGCTGTTTCACAAGGATCCTAAAGAATAAGAGAAAATCTTTACGAATCCTTGTTTCTTTACCTCTTTTCCCTTTTTGGCCATAGTTTGCAGATCTACTCCTTAGGGACAGGGACAGTCTCTTTTCCATCTTTGTATCCCTAGCACCCAAGAGAGTACATTGCACAGAGCAAGTCTGAAAGAAATTAAGTCTGTTCATGGAATTGATTATCTCATCATATAAAGAAAATTTTCCCCACATGAAGTTGAAGCAAATGTTCTCACATGAATAAGCTAATGTGCATCCCTTTATATGCCAGTTTCTTTCCTAAAATGTATGTTCCTTTCTTATGTACATGTGGATTTTTGGTGGAGAGGATCCTGGGATTATGAGAAATGTATATAACTCAAAGCTGTAGGGAACATGCCATAGTAATGATGTCCGAGCCTGTTTGCTTTCACAATATATACCCATCTGTACATTTTTTCTTGTGCTTGTTATCAAGAGGTGAAGAAATGGGAATTCATGAAGATTTTCTCTCATTCAGTTGGTTCAATTGTTTTCAATTTTTTTTCTATTTCACTTTATCATTACTTTATATTTTATTTATGAAATTGAACTGTCTAAAAACCAACTCCTTTGGATATATTCCTGAAACAGTTACTTATGCCGTTCTTCACAGCTTTTGAAGCTCTAGGCAGCACTTTTCTTGGGGGAGGGGCATGATGTAATAATATGTAGATGATGATCCTTTGAAATGTGTACTAATAGCCACCAATAGCTTAGATAGCCTCAAAAATGAAATTTCAGATTGAGATTAACCCCCCCCCCCCGCTGGTTTTTGCTTTTTTGGAGGGGGGGTTGTTTGTTTATTTTATTTTATTTTTTTTACCCTAAGGAATGAATTAGGGCATTAAAGCAATACCCTAACTGCTTAGAATTTCTGTGGAGACCTTTGTTGTCCACAACCCAATCAGCCTCAGGGTATTCATTCTTCTTACCTGCCAGTTCAGTATGGTGATTGTGCTCATCCTTCTAATGGAGTATGCTATAAGGAGTGAAACTTCTTTATTCAATGCTTTCCCACATGGAATGTCCTTGGCTAAAGTCCCATAAAGCAATGTTAATAGAGCATAATGGTTTGCCATAGGTCATATTCATTAACTTATTTCCCTAGAAGGTGTTTGCATTGACTCTTGAATATTCACATCCATTGAGTACAGGGAAAGTATTGGGGGTGGTTTTTCCTAAACTATGTGCATTTTTTTTTCTTGGAGTTTATTTTGTCCCCTTGATGTTTGAGGAGTCCCTAGACTTTAAATGAAGCTGTGTTGTAAAATTAACACTCCAAAGGAGCTGGAAACTTTCCTTATTTCTATCATCTCAGGTCTCCTCTGATTTCCATTACTGTCTGGTTTCACATTACCTGCAGGATAAAGTACAAACTCCTAAGGGCCTTCCTCAGTCTGGCCCCAATCTACCTTTTCAAGTTTACTTTTCCATCTCAACTCAAAATGAACACACTTCTCTAGGCTCCATTCCAATCAGGCTCATCAGGATGTTCTTTGGGGGATAGAAAAGCTGATTCTTGCAGCACTCTTATTCTTAATAGTGGGTTGGTCCAAATAGGTACTAGCCCCAAATATAGATTTTACCATCAGTGTAAAATTTCTGTGAAAGAATATATATATACATATATATAGTTGAAAATATGTATATTACGAACTTCATATCTGTATATATCTATGTGTTTACCTACCCTCCCATGCCCCAGCAGTGTATGTATACTACAAAATAACACTAGCTAGGGTGGACTTGGTTGTTATTTGTTAATGTTTTATTAAAAAGATAACATTGAACATCAAAACAAAGAAACTTGTTTGGTAACGACATACATTTAAAATAATAATTAATTTTAGTAAAATTATCATGACATCATTTTTGTTACTCTGTGCCCTTATTTGAATTCTTTATTCTTTCATTCTTCTTTCCTTTTCCTTATATGATTGATCTTAGTTACTTTGTAATTGATTGTTCTGGTACTACTTTTTGGCTTTGAATTATTTCATTAAGACCTTTCCATATTTCTTTGTATTTCTCAGGCAGGTTGGTCTTAAGTGCATAATTATATTTAATTATATTCATGTACAGCTAGGTGTATATGCGTACAAGCATCTATAAAACTATAGCCCTATTTTTTGACAATTAGGTCCCTACTATTTTATAGTTGTATCTAATGTAAAAATACATATATATGTATCTGTATAAAACTGTCACTCTATCATTAGACAATTGGCCCTTCATTATTTTACAGTTTTATGTAATATTGCTATGAAAATTTTTAAAGAGATGGCTTCCCCTACCATTTTTTTTCTTTCTGTACTTTTTTTGGATTATGCATCAAGATTATATACTCAATTTATTTAGGTTGTTGGACCAATACTAATTTCCTTACCACTTTCGCTTTCTTATTGCTTAGCCAAATCCCATCCACCGTTCAAGGATCCATTTAATTCCAATCTTTTCCATCAAACTTTTCCTATTTTAATAGTCATGGATTTATTTTTCCTCTTAAATCCTATAGTATTTATCATTTATGTCTCTAACTGGGGGCTCTATTATGAAAATGTTATGTGATCATAGGACTTAAATGAGAAGGTACCTTAAAGAGCCCTTTGGACCATTTCCTCATTTTATTTTATTTTTTTATTTTAATTTTTAATTTCATTTATTTTATTTTTTTCATCTCCTCATTTTAAAGATAAGGAAGCTGAGGTTCAGAAAAATTAAATAACTTAGGGAAAGAAAAGACCTCATAGCTAATAAAAATCAGAGGGAGGAATCAAACCCACACCCTACCTAATATAGTCCCATTAATCAGAAAAAGAGAGGTCCTTAAGTATTCTCATATATATATATATATATAATTTATCTGAGTGATTAATTTACACCTTGGCATGCAAAGTATTTGAGATTTAGGACAGTTAAGTTTAAGAGCTCACAGGTATAGACATAGCCAAATAGCTTTGTGATACCAATATTAACATAATAACCAATCCCTGCAGTAACATTGCAAAACCCACCTTATAATACTATTTAGTCAATGGCCCAGTGATTTTGTTGTTCCCTTGGAAACAGTGAAGCAGAATGAGAGAGCTGGATTTGGACTAGGACAATTTGGATTTCAAACTTGAATTTTTCTGGGACTTGATTTCATAAACTGTAAAATGAAGTGTTGGAACTAGATGGCTGCTAAGTTCTCTTTCAGCTCCAGATTCATTGTCCTAGGAGCTATCCTCAATAATAATGTTTCTCATACAGTGTGTGTATGTATGTGTGTGTAATTATTAAGAGTATGTATATGGGCAGCTAGGTGGCGCAGTGAATAGAGCACTGGCCCTGGAGTCAGGAGGACCCGAGTTTAAATTTGAGCTCAAACAGTTAACTCTTACTAGCCATGTGATCTTGGGCAAGTCCCTTAACCCCAATTGCCCTGCCTTCCCCCCTCCAAAAAAAAAAAAATAAAAAAGAGTATGTATACATGTATGTGTGTATATATGCATATACCTACACATATATGATTGTCCTTAGAGTTCATAGGATCTACCACTGGCAGTGACATTAGAAATCATTCATTTTAACTACCTTATTTTACAAGCAAGTAAATCGAGTTCTAAAAAAAAAACTAAATGAATTGTCTGAGGTCCTATTCAAATAAATGGCCAGAGACATGGAAATTGTAAGTATAATGGAAAATATCCTAACAAAAATCCAAACAGTCTTGCTGAAGCATTGGGTCTAAGGCTTAAGGAATCTATTGAATGCAGCTGAGTGGTACAGCACCTAGAGCACTGGTCCTGGAGTAAAGAAGATCTAAATTCAAATGTGGCCTCAGGCACTTACTCAGAAAGTCATTTAACCCCGTTTGCCTCAGTTTCCTCCTCTCAAAATGAGCTAGAGAAGGAAATGGCAAATATCTTTGCCTCCAAACCCCAAACAGTGTCACAAAGAGTCAGACATAACTGAAATGAGTGAACAACAGAAAAAAAAATAATACTTCCTCAGCAAAAAGGTGGAAGTTATTTTTTTTTCTAGCTCAATCCCCTCACTTTATTATTATTTTTTAGTTACCAAGCACTTATTCTTCTCTCCCTCCTCCATTGAAGGGGGGAGAAAAGAGAACAACAATCTTATAACAAATATGCAGAGTCAAGCAAAACAAATTCCCATATTGGCCCTGTCCAAAAATAATGTATGTCTCATTTTACACCTTGAGTCTGCCACTTCATGGTCAGGAGGTGGGTAGCATGTTTTCTTATGAGTTCTCTCTAATATTGTTGATCATTGCATTGATTCAGAGTTATTTATTCTTTCAAAGATGTTTTTCTTTATAATGTTTTTTAAATTGTTCCTCAAGAATGAGCACATTCAAAGAGCACTTGCTAAGCAGGTCAAAACCCTATTGAAATTTTGGGACAAGCATACATCACTTCACTGATTAATAGTCAAGGCTCACAACCACTGGATTTTTCAAAACTGAGATGCTTATAATAGCATTTCTGGTCATTACCTCCAGGATTTGTAGAATGTTTATCTGTAAAGGGTCTAGATTTAGAGATCAGTGTAGATTAGGCAAGGGAATGATAGAAATGATATTACTTCCTTGAAGGTTCTAAAAAAGTTAACATCTACTGGATACTTGAAAAGAAACCATCAGGTATTTAAAATTACATATGAAAAGTTATAAAGTCAATCATGGCAGCTCTCCTGAGAACTGCTACAGTGACTATCTTTAAGGGTCTAATTGCATAGTATAATTAACTCTCTATTTATTCAGCAATAAACTAAAGCATAATATTCAAGAAACTGAAGCATGATATTCAGGACAACATAACTTATTACTAAAGTGGCCATGTAGTCTTAAACAAACCATATCATTTAGTAAATCTTATAGTTGTCTTTAAGGGTAGCAGAAAACACAAACACCATCCACCCCTACATCACAGTAAGTTACAATTTCCTCAGTCAATACAGAGCATCCAAGTAAAGTCCTCTTTCATCTTGTCTAGAGACTGGCTTCCCATCATCCTTAAGCCAAACATCCTTAAGAGGTAGCAGAAAGTACAAATACCATCCACCCCTAGGTTACAGTAAGTAACACAACTCATCAGTCAATGTAGAGTATCCAAAGTAAAGTCCTCTTTCATCTTGACTTGAGACTGGCTTCCAGATCCCATGGCTCCTTCTTCACGGGCTGACTGCTCTCAACTCTTGCCTTTCACATTTGCTTTTTCACAATTCACATGTAGACAGCTTTTCACTCGTGTTCCATATCTCAGCTCATGGGGACTGCTCCATTCCAAGCTCTTTGCAGTTTCTGTTTCAAGGAAAACAAAGCTTAACAGGGTTACAAGAATATTTCCACACATTATTACCAGCACTATCATCTTATTTCACTTTCTGTCTGAAAAATCAACACAGAACAACAGACAAGGCTTCTGTCTGAGAAAGTAACACAGATCAACAGACAGAGCACCAACATCGCCAATAGTCTCTCTCTTAGTTCTGCCTGTTTCCAGCTCTTTTTATGCTCTTATCTTCTCCTTCCTGTTCCACCTTTTTTTTTGCAAGCTCCTCACATTGTGATTACATTCTTCCTATTAAGGGCAGGGAAGATCTTCAGACTCCCTTAGGTCTATTTTTTTGAGGGAGGAAGTCAGGGCAATTGGGGTTAAGTAACTCGCCCAAGGTCACATGACTATTAAGTGTTAAGTGTCTGAGGCCAAATTTGAACTCAGGTCCTCCTGACTCCAGGGCTGGTGCTCTATTCTCTGTGCCAATTAGCCGACCCCTCCCTTGGTCTATTAAGGGCAATATAATGTATGCTGTTTCCAATCAAAGACTCTTGATACAATCAAAGGAGAGGTTCAAAGTCACTTAATTAGCTCAAACTCAATCCAGAAAACCAGCAAAAAATCCTGTTTTGCTTACCATTATAAAATGTCACTATCTTTCCCTAACTGACAGATGACCAAGTCCCAAGTTATAAATATAAATATTCTGGAGAAATCAGCCAATAAATTATACTGGAACAAGGCATTTATCACAGATTGAACTATTGCCCATTTTGGGGAGACAAAATGTTAGTCCATTAATGAGTACAATATTTTAAATAGAAATCACTAACACTAGTGATCTCCAATCTGTATGGAATGAAAAACTTTCAACTAATTGGGTTGGCTAGGAGGCACAGTGAATAGAGCACCAGCCCTGGAGTCAGGAGGACCTGAGTTCAAATCCAGACTCAGACACTTAACACTTACTAGTCATGTAACCTTGGGCAAGTCACTTAACCCCAATTGCCCTGCCTTCCCCTCTGCAAACAAAACAAAACAAAAGAAAAAACATATAGACTAGGCAGGATCATATGGGAATAGGATGATGTGAATATTATCACTTTTCTACTTGTAGGTGAGGAGAGGGAATGAGCATTTATACAACACCTTCTATGTGCCATGCACTTTGTTAAGCACTTTACAAATATCTAATCTGATCTTCTTACTCCGATCTTACACTGATCACTCTGTGAGGTAGATACTGTTATTATCCTCATTTTACAATTGAGGAAACTGAGGCAAACAGAGTTTAAGTGACTCACCCAGGGTCAGACATTTAGTGTCTGAGGCTGGATTTGAATTCGTGTCTTCTTGATTCTAGGCCCAGCGCTCCATCCGCTGCACCAAACTAGCTACCTTGTACCAAGGAGACTTTCACTGAACCTGTTGATCTTACAACCTACTTTTATTCAACTGCAAATAGCAACTTAGTTTATACACTTACGGAATTGCCCAGAGACCATTAGATATAAAAGAACAATAAGTTAGGGGCTTTTCTCAGGGTTATTCCTATCTGAACCCTGTTGGGGAAAAAAAAAAAGATGAGCCTGGGATAGGTTGTAAAGAGCTTTACAGATATCATTTGATGCTTGTGACAATCTTTTGAGTAGAAGACACTGTTTAAGAACTGATAAGTGTTTCTGTGACTAGCACAGTGCTCCCGAGCTATATGGTTTTTGTCTGAGATGGCAATCACATCCAGGGTCTCTGATACTAAGTCCAGTGCCCTCTCCTATATAGACTCTGTCTCTTATTCCACATGTACCACAGCTCTGCATCTAGCTATATGAAACAGAGTATATGATATCCTTAATAGAGGTCTATACCCACTACCTTTTTTTTTTTTTTTTTGGTGAGGATGGATAACTTTGCTCAAAGGAAAAGGATTTCTCATGGAGAGCATGCATTGATAACTGGTTTTCCTGCATCTCTCTCCTATATTTTGTGGATTACTTAAGAGTAAATAAAGTATTCTTTTTTCTTTAAGCTTTTGAGGAATTATTTTTTTTAAAGGGAATAGAAACTGACTTACAAAACATGATTGAAGTTGTGGATTGGTACAGTTAGTTGTCAACTCCATAAACTTACACAATCTCTTTGAGAGTTGGATTGACTAGTAGTCATGTTTGATCTAGTTCAACCAATAAAATACAGGATACAATCTTTCTATAATTAGAAAAGTCTCACTGCTTGATCCTACCTGGAGGTTACAAGTACTATTTCAGCAGCAGGCTTCTTTCCCTGCTAATATGTATTGACTCTATCTTTTTTGGCTTTGAGCCAGAACAAGAATTTATAACAAAGTCGTATATTTTATTTTTGTTGTCAATTGGCTTAGTCTGGTGAAGGTTATTGTAATCTGACTAAGAGTCACCCTGAGGCAGCATGTTGAAATGTAAAAGAGCCTTGTATTTTTCTATTTCCTTCTGTGTTCACAAAGGGCGTTACAGGTGGGCAAAATAAAGGCCTGGCGAAATGTCCAAGCACCTGGCTCAAACAGAGCAGCTTAACTCAAGGCATCTCACTGCCATCTCTATCATCACTTCCCTTAGGTCGTTCTCTTAGACAAGAAATCATGATGAACTTAATTTGCCAGAGGTAAAAATATTAGAATGATGAATTATTTTAATCATTTTTTCTTTTCTTTTGAAAGCACTTAATATGTTGGAATCAGGGGATCCAATCTACCTGCATTTCTGTAGCTTATACTTGTAAATCTAGTGTTCTCTGGAATTTTGGAAGAATAGAACTTAAGGGGACCTGGACTTGGTAAACTTTTTAAAAAATATTTTGATAATTGTATTCCAATATATTTAGTGTCCTTTGTATTTTATTCTGTGCATTTAGAAACATTCTGAAGAGGGGTTCTGTAAGCTTCATATGATTGTCAAAGGTGTCTGTCACCTAAAAACACCCTTGCCTTAGACTTTGCATGTGTGTTAATATCCTACCTTTCTGAATCTTTCTAATTTTAGAGGCTTTGATGATGCAGCCTTTCTTTGCTTTTGTTTTTGTTTACTTTGCTCCTGTATGATCTCTGATTAGTTTGAGGTGCTCCCACCAGCCACATAATAGGAGCTTAGCAAATTATCTCAGGTGGAATTCCTGATTTACTGGAGTAGAAATATACTCACCTCGTCAGTAATCTCTGTTGGCTACAAGTAGCTGCAGCTTCTTAATGGACTTCCAGAGTTGGTAAGAATCTTTTATATCAACATGGGAATAATAGTCACCTAGAATATGGCATTAGCCCCTCCTAGCCCATGCTACTCAGGGCTCAGTAGTGCTCTGTGGTGGTGCTATGGGCCAACACTGGCTGGAGTACCATTATTTATGAACCTGTGATGGGAGTTTCAGCTGAGGAAACCAGAGGCAGGCAGATGCCTACGTTGCTCACCCCCTCCCCCCAATTATCTCTGTTAACAACCAAAAAGAAATGTTTCCTGATGACACATTTTATCCTTAGAAACTTCATTACTAGAGGAGTTATCATATAGGTGGCAAGAGGATTTATTCAGGCACATCAGGGGAGAGGGTTATGACATGGGAAGGTCACTAAATTATAACTGAAATAATGTGAAATATGCCAGAAAATAAAATGTGTACCTGTGAGTCTTGGAGCAGAAGAAACAGAATCAGAGGTGTGGAGCGAGAATGCAGGAATATGGTCCTGGATCCATCATATCCTAGCTGTATGAACTTCAATAAATCACATAATAATAATAATAATAATAATATGGTTTTTGTCTTTTTAATCTATGAGGTAAGAAAATTGTTCTACCATAGAAATGTCAAATGCTCAACCACCTGCCATGGTCCTCAATACTCTTGTGTGCAGGATGGACAACATTAAAATGTAATTGTGAAATATTGACCAAATTGGACAGCTAGGTGGCTCAGTGAATAAGTCACTGGGCATGGAGGCAGAAAGACTCATCCTAAATTCAAATCCAGCCTCAGACACCTTCTAGCTGTATGAACCTTGGTAAGTCACTTAACCCTATTTGTCTCAGTTTCCCCATCTGTAAAATGAGCTGGATAAAGAAATGGAAAACCATTTCAGTATTTTTGCCAAGAAAACCCCAAATGAGATCACGAGGAGTTGAACAACAGTGAAATGATTTAACAACAAAAGCATTTAACAAAATAAATAGGATACAATAAAACATATGTAATGCTAATATATGGTTTTCTAAGTCAATATGCAGCTGCAGGAATCCATATGTAAGATTTAGTCAAATCTCTGTTCTAGTCAATAGCAAAGTTCCAGTTCCAATGTTCTCTGAATTCTCTGAATTAAGATTAGGGAGTAAAAGGAGACCCCTGTGAATTAAAATAAAAAATCTGGATAGAATTGACTTGCTATCAAGAGTTAGTAACCTTTTTGCATGTTATGGACCCCGTCATTAATCTGCTGAAATCCATGGATCCCTTTTAAGAATAATGTTTAAAATGAAGAAAATAAAATACCTAAGATTAAAGGAAACAAAATATACTGTGAATCAGTAAAAACACAAACAAAAACCAAAGAAAAACAAATTAATGGGGCCTCAGGTTAAAAACTTCCAATAAACATTTTCTGGCTTCAAATTCTTGACATTTCTGAGAGTGGACAGGAGCTCTGCTGGTTCAGGAACTCTAAGGAGTAGGGGTCTGAACAGCTGCAATTGCAGCTTGCCTCACCATCCTTTTCTTCAGAGTAAGGGGTCATTTTAGGAAGAGACTGACTGTACATGATCTCTTCTGACCTCATTACAGGCATCAATGCAGTCTAGTTGTTCGAAGAGCATTTCACAGACCTTCAATTAAATTTTTTTTTGGAGGAGAGAGGGCAGTTGGGGTTAAATGACTTACCCAAGGTCACACAGCTAGTAAGTGTTAAGTGTCGGAGGTCAAATTTGAACTCAGGTCCTCCTGGTTCCACTTCACCACCTAGCTGCCCCAACAGACCTCCTTCAATTACTCTAAAAAACCTTCAGCGTATTTTTTAAAGACCCTGCCTTAGGACAGTCTATGATTTTAGGGGCCCTCTGAACTTTATACTTATAGGCTTCCTTGATACAGAAAATTCCTTTAAGCAGGAACAAATCCTTTCATTCTATTATTTAAGATAAAAGGCTTAAAAATGCAAATGACTTATTGAAGTGTAACATTGACTGAAACTCATTCTACTCTAAAGATAGTTAATCAATCAGGGATATCAGATCCTCCTTCCCCCTATTTTGGTAGGAGTAAAAGAAGAAATTGGAATTGGGCCCTTGCAAATAAGGGAGGAGATTGGCCACCGTGGAAGGAGAAGAAAGTGTACCAAGGGGAAATTAAACATGTTGAAAGAAATGGAAAAAAACAATTACTTGAACAATTTTGCTGAAAGCTGGCCCTTTAGTTGATTTTACAAATAGAACTGTCTCAAAGGGGTGCACAAAGAATTTGTGCTTGCTTGATCCTTAGCTGGATAGAATCATTATCACTGTTGTATGTTATATGCCAGTTATTTGTCATGATTTATAAAGTCTTTTGTTTTAAATAATGTAATACTTCCTCCTCAAGGAGTTTCTGTGTTTCTTTCTGCCTTTTTCTTTCTCTCTCCCCACCAATCCCAGACTTGAGGTGTCACTGTCCATTCATAGAACTTGAATTCATAGTATAATTTAACATGCAAAGGTTTGTTCATCTTTGCTATTATACTCAATATCAACGAAACCCTGTTGCCAGGGTCACATAGTAAGTGCCTAAGGTCAGGTTTGAACTCTGATATTTCTGGTCTTTCTAACTCCAGGCCCAGTGGTCTTATCCATTGTGCCATCCATCTATCCCCAACTAAATCCTACCCCCCAAAAAATTCATTTTCTGATACTTGGGTGTTCATATAGGGGTGATGGTGGGGAAGATGGGCTGGTCTCCTTCCTGAAGCAAGATGTCATCCGTGATGCTAAGTCACAACAACAATAAGTCATTTGATCTCTGTCTCAGTTTCTCTACTTATATTCTCTTTGCACTTGACCTGCCTATCTATGCACAGAGTTGTGAAACTGAACTTAAAAAAAAAATCAGTTCTTCAGTGGATTTGTGATTTGAGTGATGAAGGTTCTTTCTCCAAAGGTGCATGCCTTTTATTCTCTCTGACTTTCATCCATTTCCTCCCATAAATCCTCCTTAGATGACTCATCCACTTAGAAACTTTAATCTCTCTCTTTTTTAAGAATTTCCCTCTACACCTGTGTAGTTCCCTAGCTGTTCCTGTTAGCTTGTAACATGACTGATTCAGCTTCTTTCCAATAATATAGTTACTAAATATTTTATCCTGCTTTGTATGTAAAACATACACTTGCACACATACACATAATTCACCCCTTTTTTGGAAGAGAGAGGGCAGGGCAATTGGGGTTAAATGACTTGCCCAAGGTCACACGGCCTTTACCCCCTCGCCCCCAAAATAAATCCTTTGCAATGTATTACAGCCTACTTGGGCTAACTATTCAGCTTTCCATTGCATTTTGAACCTCTGGAATTTTAATTCTTCAGAATCAAATTTTGATTCTTTGGTAACTATAATGTACCATGATACTAAGTCATTATTGTTGAATTATTGGTGTTGAAGCACTGTGCTTTTGAATTAGCAGTTTTGGACCATTGAAAATTCTTTGCAATTTCCCAAGTACAATACAATGCTCCCTTCCCCAATTCGATGCATAGGCAATGCATGTGCTGTGCTGTCCATGATATTTGTACCGCAGGACTAATTCACTAGATTGACCATCCAGTTGGATGTCATTGTCTGGACAATAGGCATTTTTCATTCATTTGATTTTTTTCTGTTGTTAGGCTAATCTCTTTCAAGTGCTTATAGATCTAATTAAGTCCTGTAGTTATTCCAGGACTTGGTGCAATCAGCATAATGTTCTCTCCAAATAGTATCATCTGGAGGACCTCATCATCTAGAAGAATCCCTTTTTGCATTTGGACTTTGCACAAGACATCCCCTATGAGACCTTTGGCAAACATTGGTCTCTGTTTTATGCCTCTTTTCATATCTCTAATTAGAGAATCATTGAACAGAGTTATTTATCTTGTGGCATATCTCCCAGAATTTTGTGTGATGTGACCCTCAGATGTACCTGGGAGACGTAGTTGGAGGAGAGCCATAAAGTTGCTTTAAAACAAATCAACAAACAATAAACAGGGCAGAATCTTGTATTCTCTAAGGCTTTCAGTGAATTACAACTATGAAGATGTGTTTTCTAGTAAGAAATTGTGAAAGCCAGGGTATTCTCAATTTTCATACAGAATATACTCAATATGTGTGTAAATTATTGTCATAAAAATGTCATAGAGGTAAGAAAATAAACATGAACCAGCAGTTGTTGATGTAATGCCTTCTTAAATTCTTTTTTTCAAGTGGTATTACTCTGTGTGTGTGTTTTCTACATCATAATAATGTGGTATTTCCAGTGTTTTGTTGTATTTTGACATCGGTTGCCAAGCATTTTCAAAACTGTGTTCCATCCAGCATTGTTTTCTTCTCTGTATACTTTGTTCTCTCCACTAAAGTCCTACTCTAATGCCTCATTGAGGCCTACAGATATCCCTGTCTTCTCTTTTTAAATTAAATTTTATTTTTCAATTTACAAGTATTTATTTTGTCTCCCTCTCACCTCTATCCCCACAAACAAGAAAAAAAGAAAGACAAAACTCTTGTAGCAAATGTGTGTGTGTGCAGTCAAGAAAAACAAATCCCCATACTATGTCTAAAAATGTATATGGTGTTATGTATCCCTAGCACTTAGCAGAATGCCTGCATGTAATAAGCAGTTAATAAAAGCTTGTTGACTGCACATTGATGCCTCTGTCACAAGGTGGGTTGCAATCTTTATTCTTAGACCAACTTTGGTTGATCAAAGTTCTTGTCTTTTAGACATATTCATTTTTATAACTTTGTTATTTCATAATTTGTTCTCTTGTTTCACCTCATTTCACTCTATATCAGTTCATACAAGTCCTCCCCATTTTCTTGTGGAATAACAATATTATTTTGTATTCAATGCCAGTTTCCTTGTCAGCCATTCTCCAACTGATGGCATCATATAACCCTGTGTTTTCAAAGCCTATGACAGTGTACCACCAGCAGATCCTACTATGTTGGGAAAGCTCCAGATATGAATCTGGCAAGTCTATTGTCACAATATCACAATACCAACTTATTCACCAGACATTTTGGAAAGTTATTGAGTTCCGCTTCCTCCTACAGACCTTCCCACCAAAGCTATCACCCATAGCAACTTTCCTTGATATCACCAAAATGTCGATCCTTGAATTATTGACATAGAAGCACTTATTCCAATGTGATAATTTTTTCCAATCTCTTCGGGTTTCATTTCTATTTTCTCATATTGGCCATTGGGTCCCAAGAGTCCAATGTGATAGTTTCAATATTATCAATAATAAGAATAGATTCTAGTTCCAGTTTGATCTGTAAATGTTTTAGGTATGATTTAGCTTAATTGGGTCCCAAGACAAGTTTGTGAAGATTTTTTTCTTCTAGTGGGTTTTTTTTTTTGGTGGCCTTTTGGGAGGTAATACTGTTCTTATCTTCCAAAATTTATCTGTTTCATTTTGTAGATAAGTTTGTACTTTAGCTGGTATTGACCTTTACTGTAATGTCTCTCTCTGCTTGGCAAGGAAATTGACTATTTTGTTCATTGCAACAACTTCTGGGCTTTCTTGGTTCTTCCTATTGTGACTGCTTTACCTTAATTTAATTTCATTAGTTTTCATTCAGGAAATGATAATCATCAGAATCCATGTTTTTTACCTTTGTCTTTTCCCCATTTTTCAGTGTTACTAGCTTATTTGAAGAGCTGTCATTCATAATTGCATGCAGGATCTTTTAGCTTTATCTTTTGTTGTGATTTATTGTTAATATTGACCTTGGGTAGAATTATTAAATTAACTAGGGGTGGGGAACCTGCAGCCTTGAGCCACATGTGACCTTCTAGGTCCTTTGGTGTGGTCTTTAAGGGAACTTGTTCTGTGAAGTTTGGATTTAGTCAAAGGCTAATACTTGAGGGCCACATGTGGCCTCAAGGCTGCAGGTTCCCCACCCCTGAAGTTGACACATAGATAATTCAGGAATGACTCCTGTTGACAAACCCTCACTAATTATATTCTTGCTTGTTAGCCATTTTTCCTTCTTTTATTTCTGTAATCATGTACTCTTCCCTTCCTTCAGTGTCCAGTTCATATAATACACTCAAGTCTTCCCCAACTATATCAGCCCCTGGTGATCACTCTCTCATTTGAAGTCCTGTAATATTTGTTGCCTAATATTATATGTGATGCTTAGTATGTTCTTTTTCCTTTGTATCTTTCTGTCTGTAATGTTCTACACTCCTGAAACTCCCATCCCTGGAAAAAAAAAAATTGGAGGAGTCATCTTCTTATACTATTCTTTGGGGCAATGATTATTCTTTGTGATTTCTCAACAATCACTTTGTGGCTGTTCTTCCCATTTACATTGTTCTTTTTATTGCATATATTGTGTTCTTGGCTCTCATCACCTCTTGCCTCTATTATTGCAATAGCCTCATAATTGTTTCTTTCTCATTCATATTTATCCCCATTGCAGGTCTGAATGTTCCCATTGATTCTATAACCAAATGTAAACTTCTTTGTGATTTAAAGCCCTTCAAACCTGGCCCCTTCTTATCTTACATGTTACTTCTTATATATACTTTAGCCATACTGGTCTGTATATTACTGCTCACACTTACTGCACCTCTTTAGTCCATTTTCAATGACTTTCTGCCATGTCATCCCCTCACTCCATCTTAGAATCCCTTCTGCTCAGTGATACCCTCTGCAGAACCCTCCCAGCCACTAGTGGCTTCCCTTCCAGAGTTATGTAATTTCTACTTTGTGTGTAGCTTGTACATGCCTATTTATGTACATAGTGTCTTTACCTTTAGAATGTAAGGTCTTTTCAGACAGGTAGTATTTTCTCTTTTTTTTCTTTTTATCCCCAGTTCTTAACCCAGAAAATAGCACACAGCAAGCTCTTAAGAAATCCTTATTGATTGATTATAGTAGTAGCTTTGATTTTGGGAATGCAGAATTCTTAGGAGGAGTTTTGTGGGGGAGTAGTGATAATGATGTAAAGAAAGAGAGAAAGAAAAATGTCATGGAAATATTGAAAAATCCATAGGAGAGAGCAGAAGGAAGTTAGGAAGACACCAGCAGGGTAGTTTTGGTGCTATGATAGCAAATTTGATATACACTTAAAACCATCCTGATCCATGCACAGAAGAAATTTTAGTTTCATATATAATCCCTTTTCTCCTGTTCTTCCTTATATATGGACATGTTCATGTTTTTTGATGTTGAAGTCATGATGAAGAAGAAAATTTAAAAAAATATGAAATTCTATATAAAGTTACAAGTCATGGTAAAAATTGCTTTGTTAGAGGATTCCATTGCAATTATGGCTTAAGATGAGACAACATATTTTTCCTTCCTCTTCAACAATTTCCAAGTGTTTATGGGGGGTTGGGAGAGTTTATTGTCTGTAAAGGAACAGGTCCTCCATTTTTCACAAAGAAAGAAAGAGAGACTGGACTTGAGATTTCATTATAGGGAACTTCTCTTTTGCAGGTAATTTCGGTTTTAGCAAGTCACTTAATCTCTCTATGATTTAGACAGCTCTCTAAGAGTCATAAAATCCATATATGCCATATATACAGGTGGGATTTGAACTCAAATCTTCCTCGTTTCAAGCCCATCTCTCTGTGCTGTGCTCCTTCGTTTACAAACTAAGTCAATAATCAAATAGGGTTTATTTTGCATTTAACTTTGCTAAAAGCCATCTTTTATAAAAGCCAGTTCAATAAAACAAGAGAAACTTTAGTATGATGAAAATTTTACCTTACTTTTATAAAGTTGTATTGGACTCATTAACAAGTGATTTAAGGTGACATACTGACATTTATAAAACATTTTTGATGGGTAAACATATTTTAATTCTTTTTCAGAACAATGGTTCCCTGGTATGGTGCCAGACTCACAAACAGTGTTCTAAGGTACGTGCCTTAATGTTACATAACTCTTTTTATAGTTCCCCCTTTTTCTTTATTATTTAGTTTCTCATATCAATTACCTTAAATAATACCTTTCCCTAGCATTGATTTTAATCAATTTTTCCTGAGATATTTTTGTATTTTGAATTTTATTTGATAAAATTCAAGTATTTCCAAGCAAATTAATTGATTCTTTAATACTGTGGCATGTTGCAATTCAAGAGAATTCTTGAAACTCAACATTGATCATTTTATTTAGGTTGTGTATGTTAATTCTAGTAGTTGGTGCCCCCTGGGGACCCAGCCAATTCTAGTTGGGAAATGCTGCTATTTCCTCTACCACCTCTTTCTCCTCTTCCTCTACCTCTTCTTCGTCTGTCCATATGGGTAGTCATACCCAAAGGAATATAAATTTTGATCACTTGTACTTTGCCAGTGTTTGGGGGTTAGATTTTTTTTTTTTCTTCCCTGTTTAGTCTATCACTGCTTTAAAAAAAACACAAGGATAATTAACTCTTGTCCCATGTATTTTTCATTTATGATTTCTCTAAATATGGCTCTGGAAAACCAGATTTTGATAAAGTCCATTGTAATTCAAATGGAGGTACTAGACTATGTCTTTAACCCAAACCTCTTTGGCTTTCACTGATTCTCTAATAATAGGCCCCAGCCCAGGCCTTCTTTGCTCAGTTTATGAGTTTTGATGGCTCACAGTGAGTATAAATATTAATTGTTTCTGTTCTGGCCAGAAACCCTGAGGGTCTTCCCCTCCCAGATTGAGTCTTTTTTTTTTTTTTTTTAAGATTCTTTATAAAAGCAAACTAGGCCAACTTTTGCCTTAATTCTTACCTAGTCTTGCATTACTGAATGGGTGTTTCCTCAGACAAACTAAGATTTGGGAAAGACCTTAGCTTAAAAAGGCCAGGATTTCCCATTACAGCTGGGGTCATCTCTGGTCATCCTGACCTTTGTCTTATCCCAGGACTCAGATGTCTGTGGAGGAAAGGGTGAGGTTGTTGACTCTCCACAGTCCTGCCTCACTTAAATCCAATTCACTTGCAAGTCAAGACTTCATAGGCTTGATGTCATTGGTCCTCTTTGAGAATGAAGGACAAACAATAATTACAATGCAGACCAAATTTTTTGACTATCAATTGTTTGCTAAACTCGGTGTTAGAGAAGAAACAAAGTACTGCTCTTTTGGGAACTTTTTAGAATCAAAGATGAAGTTAAGATACCAGTAACATCAATATACAACATTACATGCTAAATGCTGCATGAGGCCTGAGGAGGAAAGGTTGTCACTTGTTTATGTTGTTACTTCACCAGAGAAATCAAGGAAAACTTTATGTAGGGAGTAGTGTTTGGATCAGGTTTTAAATAACGTGCAGACACTAGTGTAGGGAGGATAGATTTGAAAGCTGTTGTAGAAGTGGAATTAACAGCACTTGGTAACTGAGAGGTGAAGGTGAGGGTATGAGTGAATATTACCCCAAAGGTTATAAACATGTGAAACGAGGTGAGTAGTGCTATTGAAGACAGAAATCATGAATTCAAAAGGAAGAATGCATGTGGAAGGAAAAATAATGAGCTTGATTTCAGACATGCTGAGTTTGTGGTACTTATGGGACATCCAGGCAGATAGGCATTTAGAGATGCAGGTTTGGAGATGAGATGAGAAATGAGGCCTGGAGATAGAGATTTTGAAGACATTTATATAGAGTGATACTAGGTTAAACTGTGGGAGTGAATGAGCTTATCAAGGCGGAGAGTGTATACAAGATATAAGAATAGACCTTTTAGAAGTATCTACATAAATATGTTAGGGGTGGGATGAAGGTCGGTGGAGACAGAGGAGTAGATAGAGAATTAGAAGAAGCAGGAAACAGGTTATGTCTATAGATAAGGGAGATATCCAGTAGGAGTCATTGGACAGAGGTGTCAAAAGCTGCAGGGAGATTTAGAGCATTGAAAACTGAAGAAAGCTTATTGGATATGGCAGTTAGGAGGTGTTGGGATATAAAGAGAAATTCCATCTTCCATCTCTGCATCTTCAGACAGAAATGAAGGGGGATTTTGTCTTACCTCTTTCTCAAAGAATCTGTGGTTTCCTATGAAGGATGGCTCAGACGCCACGTCCTAAAGGAAACCAATCATCTGTTCAGGTGCAAGTGGTCTCCCTGCCTCTTGCTACTTTTTGTGTATTCTGGACATTTTCTATCTACTTTTCTGTGTATATGTTGTTGTTTTTTTCAAATGGAATGCGAGCTACTTGAAGGCAGGGATTATTTTTGTCTTTGTGTCTTCATTGCCTATTTTTATTTACCTTTCTCAAAGGGTGTTTTTTTTTTTTGAGAAAGATTCTTTGTGAACAATAATCATGGTTATTATTATTATTGAGAGGAGGATAGAAGTAGAAGTGTATTTTCAGGTGGTAGCAAGGTCAAGGGAAGTTTTTTTTTAATTTTTTAGTTTACATCATTCATTTCCACAAGATTTTGAGTTACAAATTTTATCCTCATTCTTCTCCTACCCACCACCCCAAAACAGTGATCCCACTGAATATCCCCTCCCCCAGTCTGCTCTCTCCTATATCTCCCCCCATCCCCCCCTGACTTTCCAGTAGGGCATGGTGGATCTCTATGCCCCAGTGCCTGGATATCTTATTTCCCAGTTACATGTAAAATAATAATAATATATATTTTTTAAACATTTGATTTTAAACCTTTGAATTCCAGATTCTTTCCCTGTCTACCTCATCACCCACCCTTACTGGGAAGATAAGCAATTCAATATAGGTTGTACATGTGTAGCTTATGCAAAACAATAATATAGTGGATATATTGTAAAAGACTGACTGCATTTCCCTCTATCCCATCCCACCCCCCACTTGTTCTATTCTCTACTTTGATCCTGTCCCTTTTCAAAAGTGGGTGCTTCCAACTTCCCTCCCCCCCAACCTGGCCTCCCCTCCATCATCCCCCCTCTCATCCCCTTCCCCCCTACTCTCTTGTCACGTGGTGGAGGCTGCATAGCCGCTGTGCTTCAGCGGCTTCTTCCTCTGGAGGTTAAGCCCGGACTGTACTCCTGAACTCCCAGTTCACAAAGTCCACACTGCACTGACCTCTCACTTTGTCCTTAGCATCTAGGGGTTGACAATTCTGGAACCTACCACAGCTCCTGGTGATCTGTAGTCCCTCCAGCCAGTGGCTGGTTGTGGCCACCCTGAGGCTAAAACCTGGGGCCCCCACGGGGCTGGGCTCAGTTTCCCAACATGCTGTGCTGGTCGCTTCCTCCTGGCCTGCTGGGCTGTCCTGTCATTTTGTGAGTTCTGTAGCTCCAAAGTTTGTTCAGAGTCACCTTTTACATGAATTGGAGGAGGTGGAAGCCAGAGCTGCACGGAAGTCCTGTTTCTACTCCTCCATCTTGACTCTGTCCCTAAGCACTTTAAGGGAAGTTTTTTCAGGACAGAAAAATTCTGATTGGAACATACTTAAAAGAAGGGGAGCAATACTAGCCATGTAACCTTGGGCAAGTTAATTGCCCCCAATTGCCAGTATAGCGAAGTTGTAGAGTAGATGGGAGGGAGTGGAATCTTATCAAGGACATATGGGGAAGGGTTAGCTTTGGTAAGGCAGAAGTCCACATAATTCCTTTCAGAGGAATAAAATAGAGAATGGGAGAAAATACAAAAGGTTTTAAGATACAGAAATCAAGAATCTTACTTTGGATAACCTTATTCTTCTACATAAAATAGGAGGTGAAGTTATCTTCTGAGAGAGAGGTAGGTATATATAGTTAAGACTTAAAGATAAAGAAAGAGCTATCTCTTGGGATATACTAGCAAGACATCATTAAGAGATGAATAAAAGCATTATTGTGTAACATTAAAGGTCCTGTTAAAGATAATTCTGGATAGTATAAATTTTAGAAAATCCATAAGCATGTTTATTCAACTTACATTACTTAGGAGTAGGAATGGAAAAGACAGATTGTGGGTCATTCAAGGTAAGAAATTAAAATGTTTTTAAAAAAAGACAAGTAAGGTCAAGGGTAGAAAAGGTTAAAGGGCAGAGGGGAACATATTGTTCAAATGGCTGATTATAGTGTGAAGAGTGAGAAGGGAGGGAAGTGGAGCCAGAGACTAGATTCTAAATCAGGTGTGAAAGTCACTGAGAGAGGTGGGGAAATACCAGCTGTCAGGATCAGGAAAGGGTGAAATAATCAGATGATGTGACCTTAAAAGGAGGAGAGGTTGTTGAAGACAACCTTTCATGCACTAGACTAATCCTTGTAGTTTATTCATCAGTGACTTTATTGAAAATAACAAAATCTTTATGTGACAATAAAGCAATACATGGTTGGGTGAAGATGGTTTTTAACTTTCATAATTGAATTTTGCTTGTATCTAGGCTGCCAACATACATAAAAGTTCTTGTGTACTAGCCCTTTGCTGTAAGCCTTCTAAATGCTTCTATTGATATTTGATTTGATGTCTTGGTATATGCAAAATAAACTTTTTCCTAGTAGGATTTTCAGAACACTTTATGATGATCGTTGCATGAAAACCTGCTTATAAATGGTAAAAAAACAAAACAAGATAAAGAGCACACTGATTAAAGTTAATATTTGTCCATTAGACAAAGCTGATGATATTTTGAAATATGAATGCTATATCATTCTTACGCATCTCTATACTCAGGATCCTTTGGAGGGAATTTAGATTAGAGGTGGTGCATTTGAAGTACTTTTTACATCATAATTAAAGGGAAATTACACCTAATGGGGACTACAATTTCCTTGTATCCTTAGAACTTTGTATTTGGATGATCAAGGCTTTTTTGATACCTTATCTGGTTTCCTTAAGAAATAAATAGATATCTTTTTGTCTGAAGATAAAACAAGACTCCTGAAAGACGGTGGTTAAATGACTATCTAATCAAAGTCACCAGAAACTTCATAGACACCATGGAATAAATTGCTAAAGTGGAATGATTTTTTAAGGGTTGCCTTTAGCCTGAATATTTAAAGTGAAATTTAAATAATAGTTTTTTGTTTCTCTGGGAAAAAAAAATTCGTTTGTGAGTGCATTGTGAGTGAGAAGATTGATATTTTTTGTTTCTTTTGAGATTATTGAAGTACTTGATGGACATTTTCTTTTGATATATACATGAAATTAGTGGTACACAGATGGGGAGATTGATAAATAAATGTACAGTTTTAGTATTTTTTCTCTCCCACTTCAGTGATGTTGGTAGAGGGATTCTTCGTGATGTTTGCCTTCTCTCTTTAGTTTATTTTCATGTTGCCATGAATTAATCGGTAGACACCAGTTGACCACTTTTAAAAATACTTTGATCTGGAATCAAGAAAATTAAAACATATATGAAAACTGCTAATGATGGCATACATTATAATTTCTTTTAATCTGTCACAATAAGCATTTAAAATATTGACAAATAATATTAAATTATTTGTTGTTCAGTTGTGCCTAACTCTATATGATGCCAAAGGGGTTTTCCTGGCAAAGATGCTGGAATGATTTGTCAGTTACTTCTCCAACTTGTTTTACAGATAAGTAATTGAAGCAAATAGGGGTTAAGTGATTTGTCTAGGGTCTCGCAGCTAGTAAATGTCCGAGACTGGATTTGGACTCAGATCTATCTAGTTCCAAGTCTAGTGCTCTATTCACTGAGCTACCTAGCTGTCCCCTTGAATTTATGCTGTAATATAAACATTCAACTGCTTGCTTGAAGCATATAGAATACAATCTATTCAGTAAGTTCAAAAAGTATAACTTTGCTTGAGGGGCTGTATGCCAATGGTTAATAATGTCTTTTAAAACAATATTTTATGAGATAAATACAAAAATAATGAAATTCAAAAAGGATGAGAAAAATGTAATTGAATGAGTCCTTATTTCAGGAATAAAACAACAGACATGTATATCCTGAGATATAAGGCAGACTTATAAATAATAACTGTTAGTAATTTATTTAATTTGATTAGTGATGCTACTAGTCAAGCAGATAAATTAATTTTTAGATACTTTCTATTGAAAAATAAACCCTACAATAGTCAATAAATCTTAACATACTGTGAACATAACAGCTTTTCAGCAATAGGCATATTCTCTCTTTCTGTCTCTCTCACACACACATTAGCATGTAGATGGAAAAACAGTAAGCGAAAGTGAATTGTTTCTGATTACAATTCATCAGATATTTTTCAATATAAATCCATCCTTCCTTCTTTTTGTTTGGTTCTTCTAACAAGATACTATCATACTATCATTTCCTATTCATTTAGAGGCACCTAGTGGGATAGTGTGCTGGGCCTCAAGTCAGGCATTCCCAAGTTCAAATCTGGCATAAGATACTCACTACCTATGTGGCCCTGGGCAAGTCACTCTAATCTCTTTGTCTCAGTTTCCTCAGCTGTAAAATCAGAATAATCATAGCACTGACCTCAGAGAATTGTTGTGGGGATGAAATGAGGCAATATTTGTAAAGCATTTTGCCCAGTGACTGGCACAGAGTGGGCACAACTTATTTGCCCCACCCAAAATGAAAAAGTGTGTGTGTGTGTGTGTATGTGTATGAATGAGAGACACACACACACACACACACAAGACTGGGCTTTTACTCACCATTTATTGATCATTGCTTCTGAGTGCAGAACCTTTTCTCTGAGGGGCTCTTGCTATGACCAGTATTATTATACATGTGACAGGAGATGGGAATGCTGGGTGGATGGACTTTTTTTCTAACAGTATACACACATGCACACATATACATACATACATATATACACTCACAAACACGCATGCACAGAAACATACATACAGATATATCTGCTGTTGTTTTTGAGTTGTGGTTAAGTTTAACCACCTTAATAGACTGAAGCTTCAGTTGGGAAGATAGAGAACTTACACAGGGCTTGGAGAGTGTAGAATAGGGTATTATTGGGCTTTAATTGATGAAAGGCAGGTGTAGTTATGTTGAAGAAACAGATGATCACTACTCCAGGATTTAAGATCTTTAAAAAACATGGAATCACAGGCATTAGATATGTGAGAAGACCTATAAATCTATCATTCAGAACCAAGATGGTAGATCTGTATTGTTTTCTGACATTATTAATAGTTTTGATTGTCAATAACTCCTCTCCCCCCTCCCATTTCTTTCTTTAAAGGCATATGGCTTTGACCAGATCACATAGGACATGTACTTATCTCAGTGTGTATATGTTTTTATTTATTCCAATAAGTTGCTTCAGCTGCTTTCACAGCCTTCAAACACATTTTTCTTATCTGGGAAGTCTTCACATGCTTGGATTGACATTCCTAATTCACCTACAGGTTTGAGGCCTGTCAGTTACCCTCAACCTGGTTTAGCCTGTCTGCAGAGATGGTTTTACCAGGGTGTGGCTGCAACTTCTTGGAGCCATGGGTGAGAGTTGAGTGCCAAGTGGACACGAAAGGTAAATGAGCAGCCCTGAAAAGGGCTGGGCAAACCTTCACACCAACTAGCTGTGTGACCCTGGGCAAATCACTTAATCTCTGCTGAAGTTTCCTCATCTGTAAAAAGGGGATAATCATAGAATAGATCTCTCAGGGTTGTGGTGAGGATCAATGAGATGATATTTTTAAAGTGATTTGCCATTGCATTGAAATACAATCTATCTAGTCAAACACTTTAAAATTGCTGATGAAGCAACTCACACCCAAGTAGCAGAAATAAGTTTACCAAGGTCACAAAACTAATTAATAGAAGAAACAAAAGAAAAATCCAGTCTAGACATTTTTCATATTATATATCATGATATTTCCATTTTCTGTGACTCCACTGGCTTATTTACTGTTAAGGTTTGTTTTGCTAAGTCCTGTGCATCATATATCATGGCCAGGTCTCAGACGTGAAGGCCTTTCAGTTCTGGACTCAATCAACAAGTCAATAATTGCTGAGCCTTAACTATGTTTTCAGAACTATGCTGGGCACTGGGGAGGACACAGAGAAGAGCCAGGCCTATTTTATGCATTTGCAGAGTTTCTATACTGTTGAGGTGACAAGGACTAAACAGGAAAAAGAAATGATAGAACTAAAGACAATTTTAAAATTAATTAAATATTTTAAAATTAAATTAAAAAGAAGTTCTCGAACTAAAATAATCATTTGACACTGGACATATTCTGAATTTATAAAAATGTGACATTTTGTTTTAACGTTATCTATAAATACCATGTAAATTTTAATAATTCCTTTTGTTATTTGCAGAATTTATATTTAACCTTTACCCATGGTAGATCACTCTGTACTGTTGTTAAACAAGGTTAAAAGAAAGTTTTATTTGCGTAAATTCTATGACTTTGTTCTCTATCAGTTTTGTTAAAACCTCTATTTTGCCAAGAAGGAATTTTGGAGTATAAGCAGCAACCATCCTGCCAAGTGGAATAAATAAAATAGTCAGTTTTACTTAAGAGAGAGGTAGTGAATTATTTAATAAAAATCAATAAGCACATGGATAATGTTTGAGGAATTTCTAGTTTCGTCCCAATTGATTTTTATAAGTTGAGAATATAATTATGAATAGTAAGTATAAAGACAGATGACCCAGAAGCACTCTAGATGCAATTAGATGAACTCTCCTGGACCCAGGTGGTCCTCTATGATACATCTCTTTACCCAGAAGGGACCCAAGGCAGAAGGCTGGAGGCAACAATTCTTCCTTGTGCTTTGCCTACTAGGAAGGGCCAGAAAAGAGAATGAAGACTATCTCCCATTGTCTACCTGTACTGGCTCTCTTTCATTTTATGAAGCCTTTTCTCCTTTGATCAACTTCAACTTTCTGCTTTGTTCGTTCTATCTGTAGCTTGGCATTTACCTACTCATATCGATCATCTGATCATCTCTGTGATGCAGTCGAAAGTGTGCTGATTCTAATCAGGAGACCTAAAATTCACAGTCAGTCTCTGATATCAGTAGTGTAAGTTTAGACAAATCACCTCTTTGAAACTCATTTTCCTTATCTGTAAAATAAGGAACAGTTTTGTAGCACAGTGGCTAGAGCTCAGGGCCTTGAGTCAGGAGACTAATTTTCCTAAGTTCAAATCAAACTAGCTGCGTGACCCCAGGCAAATCACTGAACCACATTTGCCTCCGTTTTCTATAAAATCTATAAAAAGAGCTGGGGAAGGAAATGGTAAACCACACCACTTGGGTGTCTTTGGTAAGAAAATTCCAAATGGGATCATGAAGAGTCCAACGTGACTGTCGGATGAGTAGGCTTTGGAATTCTCTATCTATGAGCAATTTTCTGTAGCTGATTTTGTTTTAAAAAAAAAAAAAAAGCGGAACTGATTTCAGCGACCCAAAGGAAAATTGGGACAGTAGTTTGGAGAGTCAGATGGATTATTGGAAGGCATATAGGCACTGAAGGATTGGGTATGGGATAGTATATGAAGGTTATAGAGAGGCTGTTCTAGTGACAGTGGAACTGATGGGTAAGAGTATCAGTCATCGGAAGAACGCCAAGAGAAAGAAGACAATTTTGAACTTTTTTTTTTTTCTGACAAGGGAAAATCATGAATAGAAGGGACTTTGGAGGCTATTTAGTGCCCAGTAGCTGGTACCCTTCCCACCCCCGAAAGGGTTTGCTTACAGTATCTGTCTGTCATACGTATAGGAACTGCAGAGAGGGAACTTCATAAATGACTCTAGACTGACATTCTAGGATGGCTAATTATGAAGGTCAAAAGAAGACACCAAGGTGACTCTCACACAGCAGATGCTCAACAAGTATTTGGTGAATAGGTAAGTTCAGTACATGAAAGCATGACAACTGTAGGGAATACCAAATGCATCATAAATTTTAATGAAATGGGAAGCTGGATATATAAAGATGTGACTAGTGTCAAAGGTGGTTTATAGTAATGTTTCAAAGACTGGCATCTCTTTGAGTGAGAATGTCATTTTTGAGATGATTGACCAGTTTCCTGTTATAGTGGTAATATGCTTGCCAAGTTTCACTTCCCTTCTAGTCCAGATTGAGAGGTATGCAAGCTCTCACATGCCTTTGTGAGTTTCATTTGGTTTTCAGTGTAAGTGTTGAAAAGAAGTAATTTAAGGCCCAATCATGTAGCCATCGCATTCTGCTTTGATCTTGATGGGAGTTCTGTTCTATTAAGGGCTACAGCATCAAATCATCAAATCCTTAGTGATATTCCTGGTATAAAGAGCTGTATTTAGAGGTGAGATTGGATTTTTTTTTGATTATGTGAACATCTGGCTTCATTTGAAGTTTGTAAAATTTATTGCATGTGGGTCAAACCTCAGAAACAAAACTGAGTGTGATTTTTCATGTGTTGAGTCTGCTATAGATCCAGACTTTTGTTTTGCTTTGTATGTTTTCTAAGTTTTTTTTTATGTGGTTAATGCTTATAAATTAATAAACGTAGCAATGGAATCTATTTGATATATAAGGCAGAGTGCAAGAGGAAGGAAAAGAAAAGGGAAAAGGGAGAACAAGGCAGAAGGAGAAAAAGACAGAGAGTCAGAGATGGAGACAGATAGAGACAGACAGACAGTATATCAAAGTATATAAAGAGCTGACCTTGAAGAGTTGGGTTCAAGTTCCACCAGAAAATCATTTTAACTATGTGACCAAGGGCAATTCATTTAACTTTTCAGTGCTTTAAGTGATTCTCTAAGACTATACAATTCAGAGAAAGTGCTAATTTGCATCACTGGAGAGAGTTTCCTCATTTTCACCAATGAAAGCTTAGGGCCTAGGTCTTCTTCTTCAAGTGAAATATAAAATTACCATAGAAACAGAAGGACTATTTAGAGTTACCTCCCCCCCCAACCCCTTGGTGTTTTGCAGTTTTGATAGGAATCAACATAAGTTTGCATCAAATAAAAATATCTAAAATTTCAGAATTTTTGGTTAGGGATAATGTAATTACTGATGAGATTCACATAGTGCAACTCATTTCATGTGAACTAGAAGGGAAAAAACAACAGACAAAACTTCATCCACGTGCACAGAAAGCCTGCGGTCTGATGTGTTAATCTCTTTTAAACACAGTGTGCTTTTTCATGGCCAGAACAACATTTATAATTGGTTTGCAGAATGAATGCAGTTTGGGTCTGCTATTTACCTAGGTGAGCACTTGCTAGAATACTCTTAAATGATGTAATTTTCCCTTGATTATCTCATCTTTGTTCTTTGGGTAGATCATCTGAGGAAGTTTGTCATGTTCTTCTCAAGCAGGAATAAAAGCTTTTTTGGTAGAAAAAAGTAGAAAGAAATAATATATTTCTTGCAGTAGTGATAATTTTTTGCTTGGGAGTGTGATTCCTTTCTGAATTCTGTTGAAGATAGTTGAGAGGCAGGTATTTATTATACAAATTCATATATTATCCTAAAATTGTCTCACGTGTTTTTAATTACATTTAAATAATAACTAATGAGTTGTTCAAAATAAATTTATTTGACCGTACTATTTCTCTTTGCCAATGAAGACTATGTCATTTAGCACCCTAGCAAACTTTGGCAGGATATTTAACCACGCGGGGCCTCATTTTGATTGCCTATAAAATGAGAGGTTTGGACTAAATGGTCTCTAAGTTTCATTCTAGCTTAAAATCCTATAATTTAACTCAATTCGAGGTGCTGATTTAATCTCTGATCCTTGAAACTCCCCCAAAGAGATGAAGGTCACTTTAAAGGAGACTTTAAATTAGATCAACCTCTGGTGAATTCCACTATATACAGGCAGCTAGAAATCAAATGACTCGCAGGCATAATTTAAAACTTCATGTGCAGTGGCATTTACAAGAACTGAAAGGTTATTTCCACCTGATTTTGTTGTTCAGTGAGATGAAGATGTTGATAATCCCTGACCTAGCAAAAGGCAAAACTACAAAGAAAGATACTCAAGAGAGAATATGAAAGATGCTAACTTGCATATGTGGCATAATTAAACATCTAGTTTTAAAACACAGAAGGGATTTCTTGGGTGATAAGGAATCAATCCCAAGTTTGCTTTGAGGACCTATTTAAACCTTCTATATGAGCCCCATATTGAGACAGTGCAGGTGGAGGTTATGATTTAAACAACCAGAGAGTCGCTACATCCTTCCATCTGTCACAGACTACTGAAATGAAAGTGCATAGTTTTCATTTGCCCTGCTAGCACTGAACTCAGCCTGAAATGGTGTCAGTGATTTGCCCTACCCACAGCACTGTCTTTCTTATGGTAAGTGTGCTGTGCACTCATGCTGGGAGACTTTTATAAAACATATTAGTGTGCATTTGGGGGATGATTAGCCTTCAGTAGCTGAAACATTCCAGGTTTCCTAGCCTAGAAACTGGTGTCTCTGTGGAAAGATTATGCAGAGATCTGCTTATTAGGTGCAAGACACAAAGAACATATGAGAGAAGAAATTTTAAAAAATACTTAAAGTGGCAGAAAAGCTTTCACATGAACAAAATCAATGCAGCGAGGATAAGAAGGGGAACTGTGGATTGGGAAAAATCTTTGCATCAAAAATATCTGATAACAGTATAATATCCAGAGATATAGTGGATTCGTGCAAAATTATTAGATCAATAGTCATTCCCCAATAGATGGTTTTCAAAAGAACTGCACACTATTAACAAGTATATGAGATAGTTACAAATCACTAATATTAAGATCAATAGAATCTACCTATCAACTAAAACAGCTTTGAGTTATTACCTCACATTCAGCAAATTACCAATGGTAACAAGAAGTGGAATTTTTTTTTTCAAAATTGGCGATAATGAAGAGGTTCTCACCCCCAAAAGAACAGTCTATTAAAACACTGTTGATGGATTGTTGAATTATCCCCTAAATTCTAGAAAACAATTTGGAATTACTAAAACTGATTAAAATGACAATGCACATTCACCCCCCAAATCCTACTCTTACTTCTAATACCCCCAAATGGGCAAAGGTAGGAAGAAAAGTCCCACATACACCAAAACGGTAATTGCATCACTTTTTGTGGGAGGAGAGAACTGGAAATTAATGGAGTATCCACTGTTTGGGGAACACCTAAACAGATTGTGGTACATGAAAGTAATGGGATATTATATTGGAAAAGTGGTGATTATGAAAGATTCAGAGAACTGTGGTAAGTTCTATATAAAAGTAGTTGAAGAATGAAATAGAACTTCAAGTATGTATATGTAAATATATATATATATACATATTTATGCATGTATGTGCGTATGTATATATATATAAATCTAAGTATATATACACACGTGTGTGATATCTCTATCTCTATGTCTTTAGATAGTAATGAAAATAGAATTAAAAAGATCAACAAAACAAAGTCAAATAATGGAATAATGATCAGAGAAATGATGAGAAAATACACTTTCCTATATTGAAAAGATAGAAAACTATAGATATATAATACTACATATGCTATAGGATATAGTTGCATCATTTCATTCTGCTAATCTACTTAAAAAAAAAGACTTTTGTTACTAAAGAAGGCTCGTTGAAATGACATAAAGAAAAAAGATCAATGAAATTGTGTTTTCTGCATGTATAGGTATAAGAGAATCTCCTATGTAATATAAAGTTTGAACAGAAAAAAACAAAAGAAAAATAAAAACAATCCCCATACAGTTTTTTTTCTTTCTTGGCCCTCTTTTGAAATTTTCCTTTCTTTTGGTATAATGTCTTTTATTTAATTTGGAGCTAAAAAATCAGGTTACTTAGTTTCTCTTCAAAAAAGTCAGTTTTGAACATATGAAAAACATCTGACTCTCAGTGCATTATATGGTAATTACAGTTTGACAGATGTTTTGAAGTTGTAATGTATTCATCAGAAAGCACAAAGAGCATCAGTTGTTTGAAGATGGTATTTAATCTAAACTGGCAAAAGGAAATAATGCTGGTTGGAGTTTGGGGATGTTTTGATTTAGAAATAGGACAGATTTGGAATTCATTTTTTTGAGGGGGAATAAGAGAGGGCTTCTTTGAATTGAACATAGGAATACACACACACACACACATATAAAACTTTTTCTTTGCTTTCCCCAATGATATAAACTATTTGAAAAACAAAGCAAAATAAACTGCCATATAGTGGCACTTTTCCTTTTGAATGCTTTTTTGTAAGGAAAATTGTATGGCTACACCTACATTTGCCTTACTTTAGGTTTAACCCTTCTGACAGTAGCAATCCTGAACTCCTATTCGATTTGGTAAACTTTTTTTAGGTCCACAGTGTAAAGGACTTAACCATTTTAGTCACTTTGCAGCTAAGTGGCACAATGGGTAGAGAACTGGGTCTGGAGTCAGAGAGATCTGAGTTCAAATTCGACCTTAGCTATTGACTGATACTAGTTGTGTAGCCCTGGGCAAGTTACTTAACTTATGTTCACCCTCAGTTGCCTCATCTGTAAAAATAAGGATAATAACATCTACCTCCTCAGATTTTTGTGAAGTATCAATTATTGTTCAATCATTTTAGTCACATCTGACTCTTTGTGACCCCATTTGGGGTTTTCTTGGCAAAAATACTAGAGTGGTTTGCCATTTCCTTTTCCAGATCATTTTCCAGATGAAGAACTGAGGCAAACAGGATTAAGTGAATTGACCAAGGTCATACAACTAGTAAATGTGTGAGGCCGGATTTGAACTCAGGAAGATGAGTCTTCCTGATTCCAAGCCTATTGCTCCATATGAGATAATAACTGGAAAGTGCTTAATGCACAGTGCCTGTCACATAATAAGCACTTTATAAATGCTAGTTACGATGATGATGATGTTGATGTATACCTAGCCAACATTTTAAAGCTTACACATAATTTCTATATGCTTCTTAAAACTAATCAAGTCAAAGAGCAAAACAGAAATCAGATATGACTTACAAATGAGAATATATAAGAGACAATTCAGAGGGAAAGAGCTCTCCCATTGGGAGCTAGGGAACTCAGCTTGACTGAGAGTCAGAGAGAATCTCAGATCTCATCCAAAGGCAAAGTCTCCAGAAAACTAAGAATAAGGACATTATGGAAACTGCCAACTCCTCTCACATTGGTTTCTTTCCAGTCTTTTTCTCCCTTCAGTAACCTGAAGTGGGAAAAGAATTTGGCATCATTCATCTTCTCTCTCAAAGCTAAAAGCCAGAAGAATCAAGGAGAGTGAGGAACCAGAAAAACCAGGGGAAAGATATTTCTCCTCTCCTTCTTTTGACAACTCTGCCTGACACGTCATGCAAGTGAGCATTGATCTCTACCAGTGAGGGTAGAGTCCCATAACAATGGGTCTTGGGGTTTGAATTATATGGCATTTTATTTTAATTGTTACAAATGCTGACAGTCTCAATATTATAAGTAATGTTCCAAAAACCTAAGAGCAGAGTCAAGTATTATTTAAGTGTTGTAAAAGAGTAACTGGGTAATGCATAAAAATACTTTTTGGTTGTAATACCCATAGCCACAGTAGTAGTAGGATAAAAAGTGAAGTTCTAGCTTATATCTTTTTTGGAAATGTATTCATTAAGTCTAAAATGTATTAGGTGTTCCTAAGAGAAATTTGGCAAAAGAGTGGAGAACTCCTGGTTGGTATATTCCCTCCACCAATGCTGATCACATGAAATCTGTAACTCAATTAATGAGTCCTAGGGAGTTGCCTAAGGCACATAGTAGTTAAATGATTCTTTGTGGGTCATAACCTCTGGTCAATGGGTCACACAACTAATAAATACTATAGGTGGGGTTTAGATTGGAGTCTTCCTGATTCCAACTCCAACTGTCTTTGTGGAGGTCCTTAAACTGGGGTTTCTGATCTAAATATATACATATACATATACATATACATATACATATACATATATATATATAATTAGTTTCCTTTGTAATCCTATGTATATTATTTCATGTATTTAAAAATTTCCCGTAAAGGGGTCCATAGGCTTTACCAGACTTCTAAAGGGTTCTGTTACACACACATTAAAAAAAAAAATCCTTGCTCCAAGGCATAAGTAGATTTTACTTTTGTTAAGAAAAACAAACAATTAAGGCACACTTGGATTTTGTCAGGTAATAAATGATCAAAGTGGCTATTAGATTATTACTTTTTTATGCTTGTTGAATGGTTTGTAAATTTATTCCTCAGGAGTCTAAGGGACTAAATTTCCATGGAAAAAAAATAAGCGCATGATACTTATCATTCGTAATGATAAAGAACATATCAGTAATTTTATATAAATCTTTGTAGTTAGCTAGGTGTTGTAGTAGATAGAATGCTGGATTTGTAGTTTAAAGACCTAAATTCAAATCTTCCCTCAAATACTTAACAGCTGTGTGACCCTGATCAAGTCATTTAACTTCTCTGTGTTTCATATTTCTTTTAAATAAAATGGAGATAATAGCATCCACCTCTCAGGATTATTGTAAGAATCAAGTGAAATATTATATATATACACACATACATACATACATATGTATATACATACATATATGTGTTCAAAGTACTTTGTAAACCTTAAAATACTATATAAACACTAGCTATAATTACAAAGCTTAATTTGTCCCTCCCATCATCCATGTCCTCTGCTAAGCACGTTAAAAACAAAACAAAACAGACTTTAAAAAAATCCCTTAATACATTTCTACATAATCCAGCAAAACAAATTCCTACATTAGTAATGTCTGAAAATGCATGTCTCCCTCTTCATTTTAAGTTCATAACCTAACTGTCAGGAGATGAGTGGTGTTTTTTATTCTCTCTCTCTCTCTCTCTCTCTCTCTCTCTCTCTCTCTCTCTCTCTCTCTCTCTCTCTCTTTTTTTTTTTTTTTGGACTCATGGTTCATCATTGTGTTGATCAAAATTCTAAAGTCTTTCAAAGTAGTTTTACTCTATAATGTTGCTATCATCATATAAATTCTTCTCCCACTTCTGCTCACCTCATTCTGTGTCAGTTCCTAAATGTCTTCTGAAATTTGCTCTGAAACTATCCATTTCATTGCATTTTATGACATGATAGTATTCTACTACATTTATGTACCACAGATTATTTAGCCATTTCCTAAGAGGAGGAGTTTCCAACTTCTGGCTATGCTCAAAAGAGTTGCTATAGAAATTTTTGTATACAGAGATCTTTTTCTGCCTACTTTGCTCTCTGGTATGTAAACCTAAGTAGTGGTATCACTGGGTCAGAGGGTATATACAGTTTGGAACTTTCTGGGCATCGTTCCAAATTACTTTCCAGAATGGCTGGACAAATTTGCAACCCTACCAATGGTGTAGTAATATACCTGTTTTCCCTCGGTCCCTCTTACTTTTGTTATTTTAATTATAATAATAATGATAACTAGCATTTATGTAACATCTCTTCACATCTTTTAATCATTTATCTTTTGTAGAATTGCTTTTACTTTTATATTTGAATTTGAATCAGTTCTTTGTGTATTTTGGAAATGAGATCTTTATCTGAGAAACTTATTGCAAAGATTTTTTTTTTACCAGTTACCTGTTGTTTCCTTTCAAATTTTCACTATATTAGATTTACCTGTGCAAAAACCTTTTAAGTTTTATAGAATCAAAATTGTCCATTTTATCTTATATTTCCCTCTCTACTATCTGTATAATCACAAATTTTCCAGATATAAGAAAGGCATTTTTTCCCTCCGTTCATGTCAGGACCTTCTCCACCACTTAAAATCTTAGAAAGGTGCCTAGAACCCTTAAGAGGTTCACACAACCAGATGTTCTAGAGGCAGGACTGGAACCAAGTTCTTTCTGGCTCTTAAGCCGACTCTTTATCCACTATGCCATACTGTCTCTCATTAGGGAAGATTAATTAGCTAAATCAAAAGATGCTGAAGTTGGGGAAGGCTAAAAGGGGTATAGAGTGGTGCTTATATTTGGCCAAGTTAGGTGGAATAAAACAAGTCATATTGATTTAACATTTGAATGGATATTTTTATGCTCTGACAATGATTAAGGAAATTTATTAATTCAGTTCCATTAGCAAATTGTAAAGATGGTTATTCATTGATACTATTCTATGAATGACTTCCAAAGCCAATGAAGAAAAGCATAGCAATAAGACCTGCCCCTTCTTATTCTATATTATACAGCTGTAGTTAAGGATACTGGGGACAGACAACAGCCAATATTAAAAACAAACAAAGCTTGCAGAAAAGTTAAGAGTCCTTGCCTTTACGTACTACCTTTCCAAAGTGCATGCACATAGACCTGCATGTACACTGTAAATAATACATGCAAAATCATTTTATGGAGTTAATGCAGGACTATGCCTGAAATAGGAAAACTATATAGTAATAGTCCAAGCTTTTGATTGGCAGTCTAGGGCTGAAAGCTAATACCTCTGCTCTAAGTGCACTAACATGAAGGTAATGTGACAGAATTTAGAAAAAATAAAAATAATTTTAAAATGACACTGTGTCCTTTGGATAGATTAACAAGCAAAATATATCATCAATATGAAATCGAGCAAAGCTTAAACCTGTTGAGAAATGTGACATTTAGTGTCTTAACTAATTTTCTTTCTTGTAATTCCTCAATAGAATGTAAGCTCCTAGAGTAGCACCTTGTACAAAGAAGATGCTTAACAAAAAAATTTTTTAAATTCAATTTCATCACAGAATCACAGGAGGGAAACTTGGAGATTATTTGGCTTCTCACTTCCAAATTAAATTTAGCATTAAGTAGCAAGAAGCATGATCAACAGCCAATCTTACAGATTTTATTCTTTTGCAATTGTTGCATAGTGAAATGGGGGGGGGTGAGGAAGAGTTTTATATAACTAAATAATGCAACATAACTGTGTACCTGCATTGGTAGAAAGACCAGCTCAGTGTGAAGCTGTAATGTGTACCTCAGTTGAGCAAAAGGCCAATACCAAAGGCAGAGCCACAAATAACGTTAGTCTAACAAATCAAAGCATAGTCTGCACAACACCAATACATATCAAGCCTTTTTATAAGGAAAAACTGTTGAATTCACTTTAGCCTTTTCACATATATCTACAAGTAGGAGGAAAAAAGAAAGGAGACAAAATTAAGACATTCAAAAAATAGTAACTACCCAGAGAGAGTAATCAGTATATTTTATAATTGAAAAAATAAGTATTTTAAATTCAGTCTTTCCTATTCAAAGAACAAAAAGATGTATTTTACAAAATTCTTTTAGGATCATTGTTTAATGTAATGAAATTTGACATTTCATTTTTCTGTACAGTGATGGAATGAAAGCAGTGTTATATTTGCTAATTAAATAGATTAGTTACAATGTTTTTTTAAACGTATTTTAATTGGAGGGGTTTTTTTTTGGGTTGTTTTATTTTGCTTATTTCAAAATTTTAGGGTCATTTTCAATTGCCCTATTAAACTGTATACATTTTCCTGAATTACAACTGATTACATTTGAGTCAAATTCCACATAACACCTCTTGCCCTTATTTAGCTGTTTACAAGGAAAAAATGTTAAAGCTGATGGAACCAAGAAAATCCTTTCTCTGAGCAAGAAAAGATCTTATTAAGAGTTTGGCCCCCCTGCAGCTGTTCACGGTTTGAGACTTTTATAGATTTTCTCATGTGCCACGATCAGAGCATTGTTTGGAACCAAACCTCTATTCTGATCATACTCTCTCAACACAGTTTGTATCAGTTCTGCTTACTGATGAAGGTGGTTGAGTTGGAGTGCTGTGTTCTGAATTTCCACAGCTGAATTGGTGAACTTGGGCAGCTAGAGATGAATCAGCCCTGTTTCCCAAGGAAAGAAAAAAAAAGAAAAAAAAAAGCTTTACAATGGCTTCTTCACTGTTCAACTTTGAAGATTCGGGCCTCAATATTTGATAGTGTGTGTTCAGCAACTTTTTTTCTCAGGGAGAATCTGAGTTTTGGCTTTTTATGTCTGACTGTATGCACATTTTCCCTTTTTTGTATAAGAAAATAATGCGTGCACTAAGGATAACCCTCCCCTCCTCCTAAATCCTTCCACAAAAAGATACTTATTAAGGCTGGCATTATGAAGCCCTAAATGCTTCTTTAACTTGCTTTATCTGCTTCAGTGAACACTGTGTACAGAATCTGGGGAAATTCACACTGCGGACCTCGAGCAAGCCCTTTCTATTCTCTGGAGCTCTTTGGGCACAAAAATAATCCTTTCCTAGAATCTTTTGAAAAAGCAACTCAACTATGCAGGCTAATCAACTGTAAATCTTTGCCATCTAGAAAGCATTTGATTAAGTAGTATCGAATGGTGGGCCAATCATTACTGAGGCTGGGTTGATCAGTCTCTTTGAAGACAGACACTTAATTCTGAGATGTGGCACAAATTAGCAGCAAATCTTTTTTCCCCCCTTCTTTCTCTGTACTTTGAAACCTTCAGAATGTTGTCCCAGTTCTCTGACCATCCACCTCTCCTTAACCCCATACATACTCTGTATGTTTCACTATGCCCTTTCATTGAGGTTTGGGAACAAAATGCCGATAACACCTCAAAAACTCGCGTTTTTAAAACTATGTGCACAGAATAATACAAGTGAGTTTGCTACAGTGATTGAAATGGTAAATTAATTACTCTGGGAACTGTGTCTATTACTGTTAAATCATTTGTATGCACAGGATGGGCCTTACAAATAGACAGACTAGGCAGTTGCTGATTTGAATACTCGGTGTCCCCTTCAAAAATCTTCCTTACTAGTTTGCCAATGTGCCTCAAACCCTCTGCATGAAAGAGTAATTCCTTGGGGTACTGCTCATTTTGACATACTTCTTAATAATGAAAATACCCCAGGAGAGGTAGTACATTAAGGCATAATCAACCATTAGCACTTTTGGGAATATTAACACTAGCGTTTATTTAAAGTACATAGATGGTTCTAGATGCATGGATAATTGTAAATATAAATATTTACATACAAGTAAACATTTTTGTATCAAAATTGAGGGGGATAGCATTCACAAAATAGGAGAGGTAAAAACCAACATACTAAAGATCTTGAAGGGTTTTAAAAATTGCTTGAATTTTAGGAGTGATTTGGCAGAGAGTGTTTTAAGCATAGAAGAGGCTTGGTAGTGGATTAGGAATTAAGAAAGAGGGGCCCCGAGGAGATAGTAGTAATTTTATCTGATGTTATAATTGTAGAATGGGAAATGAGTCAAGAGATGCCCCATCCCAGCGCCTTCATTTTATAGATGAGGAAACTGGGGTTGAGTGATGTTAAAAGCTATTGTGGGGCCTGAACTTGGTTCTCCCACTTTCCAGTTCAGTGTTCTTTCCCCTGTACTCCATTGAATCTTTGTTGTAGAGGGTACCCTCTTCCATGATTTATTTTCTTTCTCTCAAACTGTGCCAGTATTCTATCCTCTTTTTAAATGGTGGCAACATCCAAGGTACAAAGATCAATCTTATATCATGATAATATCACTCACTTTACTCTTGGATCAAAGTGGGGTTTTTTTTTGGAGGGGGGAAGGCAAGGCAATTGGGGTTAAGTGACTTGCCCAAGGTCACACAACTACTAAGTATCAAGTGTCTGATGCTAGATTTAAACTCAGGTCCTCCTGATTCCAGAGTAGGTGCTCTGTTCACTGCAGGATGCACGTATTCTTAACTTGCCCATCAGTTTTCATTACAACTTCTAGATGATTCTGCCCTGAGGCCTGCTTACTGATTGGTGAGACCCTTCTCAGGAATGCTATTTTTTTAAGAACCTTGGCTATGACATTTGCTTCATTCCCAGTTTGTTTCACTCTCTGGACTGCAGCTTCTCTTTGGGCTTTGCCTTTTCCTATTAGAAAATAAACTCATTTGGCAGTAGGGACCATCTTGTTTTCTAATATTTGAATCCCACGTGCTTTACACAATGCCTGACACCATATGTTTTAATAAATGATGTCTCTATTTTTTCATCTATCTATCTATATGTAAATAAATACACACATACGTGTGTGTATGTGTTCTTGAGGCACCTGGGTGGCACAGTGGGTATAGTGCTGGGCCTGGAACCAGGAGGATCAGAGATAAAATCCTGCATCAGACAGGATTACTAGCTGTGTGACCCTAGGTAAGTCACTTACCCTCTGTTTTCCTCAGTTTCCTGGGTGTAATAAAAACATTCATCTCATAGAGTTGCTGTGAAGTATCAATGAGACAATATTTATTAAGTGCCTGTCACATAATAGTGACTAATGAAATGTTTAGTTTCTCCCATTCATCCATCTATCAATCTATATCTTCCTTCCTGTCTATCATAGTGGGACCTCTAGCCTTTTCTGGAGTTTGGAAGCATCAAGAAATTCATCCATGGGGGTGGCTAGGTGGCACAGTGAATAGAGCACCAGCCCTGGAGTCAGAAGGACCTGAGTTCAAATCCAGCCTCAGACACTTAACACTTACTAGTCGTGTGACCTTGGGTGAGTCACTTAAACCCAATTGCCCTGCCTTCCCCCCTCCAAAATGGGAAAAAAAAAGAAATTCATCCATGGAGACTAAAACTAAATTACATTTTATTCTTTTTATTTCTGCAAATATTGTTGAAAATTATACCAGAGCTGCAGAGCATGTGATAAAATTGTGGCAAGTAAAATAACATTATTTATTAATTATTTGAATAGCTATCTCATATTAAAATATTTTGAAGCTTCCCAGTTTTGTACTTTTTCACATTTAGTTTTGGTAGACAAAAAAAATTGTGAAGAATACTGTCAATATATTAAACTACATGTGCTAAAATTTTCTTCTTAGTAACAAATATTATATTTTAATATTGTTTTGAAGGTATATGAAAATAATATTTTAAAAGAGAAACTTATTTAAACATATTTTCATTAATTAAAATGAAACTATTTCTAGGGTCTTAATTGGCTTCTGAATTGTCAACTTAAGAAATATCACTTTAAACAATTTCCAGTTGTGAGCCCCTTGTTTTAAGAAAATTTAGTATCTACAGAAATATAATCTAGAACACATCATTTTCATAGTATATTTAATTGGTAAAATTAAGCCCAAAACCCCACAAAAGTTCAATTCTAATGCTTTACTGTGCCAGAAGATTAGGGGCATTGGAAGATTAAGCCAGAGGAACACAAACTCTGGAAGATATCACCAAGCTAGACTTATCCACAGCTTTTATGTCTGTTTAGCCTAATTTTATTTGGAAATGCTCATCACTGGAAGACTAAGTCCTAGTTAATGAATTTTTCATCTATGCAATGCATGAGAAGTGGATAGACTATGTTCAATCTTGGTAATCATGGATTTTTCAAAGTATCTTTATGAAAATGACTCATCTATCATTCACAATTTTATTTTTATGTCGAATAAAACAGAGACCTTTTATTGAATTCGATGGACTAAATATTAAACAGGATCATGGAATTTTAGATTGGGGAGGAACCTCAGAAATTATTGAGCTAAATCCAGTAGTATCTGAAGTCCAGAAAGGGTGACTTACTCAAGTAGTTGGAGATAATTTGTTAATTCTGTGCAGTTCCCTTCCCCCCCCCCCCCCCCTAATCTTTTGGGAGTAGGAAGGTAAGTGGAGGGAGGGGCAGGGAGGAGCCTGGTTGCTTGCTATTTGGCCTTCATTCTTGGAGGGAACCATGACATCAGGGAGGTGATGCCATGGCATGCAATGAATTGGATTTAAGTGAGGGAGGGCTGTGCAAAATTACCAGCCTCACTTTCTCCTCCAGAGTCATCTGGGTCCAGTGGCTGGATGTAGATTAGGACAACAGGAAAGGGTCAGGATGCCATGGGGAACCTTGGCCTTTCAAAGCTAAAGTCTTTAACAGGTCTCAGTTTGACTTGCGTTAGCACTCATTCTGTGCGGTTCCCCCCATAATCTTGTTGCCATAATGATCAAGTCTCCTGAGTCCCAGTGAGGGTCCTATCTTATTTATTTATTTTTAGTGAAAAGCTATTCTTTTTTTGTGTAATCATCATCACTGCCAATAACAATAAATCTCTCTTCATATTTCTCTTTATGACACTTTATGTATAACAGCAACCTGTGATGGAGGTGATGTGAGCATTATTACCTCCACTTTCAGAGACGTTAAGTGTCTCACCAATGGTCACGCAGCCATTAAGTGTTAAAGCTGGAATTCAGAGCGAGGTCTTCTGGCTTCTAATCTAGCAATCCTTCCCTGGACCTATGGTCTGTGCTTAAACTAGAAATTAGTGCTATTATTATTTCTATTTTACAGTTGAGAAAACTGAGGCACAGAGAGGTTAAATGACTTGTCCATGGTGACACAGTTAATAAACGTTTGAGGCTAGATTTGAATTCTGCTTTTCCTGACTCCAGGTTTAATGCTTTATCTACTACTTCATTATAAATCATTTCCCATAATTTATTTTGCTACTTCCCAATTGAGGGACCACATACTTTATTTCCAGTTATTTTGCCACCACAAAAATTGTTGTAATACATTTTTTGTGTATATAGAGTCTTTTTGCCAATGACCTCCTTAGGTGTATAATGTCTAGAAGCAAAATCTTTGAATTAAAGGGTTTGGGTATTTTAGTTACTTTATTTATGTAATCCTATATTGCTTTTCAGAATGGTTGTACCAATTTAAATGATTTAATTAATTAATCAAACCAATTCAATGATTTAATGTGCAATTTTTCCTGTGGCTCCTTTAACAATCCCATCTTTTCTTAGCTTTGCCAATTTCCTGCCTATATAGTGAAACTTCAAGGTTGTTTTGATTTGCTTTTCTCTTATTATAAGTAATTTGGACTATTTGGTTGTTAACAGTTTGTAATTCTTTGGGGAACTTTGTTCAGATCCTTTGACTACTTCTCTATTGGAAAGTGGCCTTTGACCATAAATATTTCTGTTAGTTATCTATATATTTTGAATAACAAAGACATTAGAAATATTTGATACAAGATTTTTCCCCTAAATAGTTCCCTTTATATCTCAGTGTATTAATTTTATTTGTGCCAAAGCTTTTCAATTTCATATAATTAAAACTATCAGTTCTGTTTTTTAAATTTTATTTTTAATTCATGGAATAAAACAAGCATTTCCACAATATAGTACAATAAAAAAATTATTGCACATGAAATTCCTTTTAAATATACAACACAATTATCATGTAAAGTTCTTTTTCCCCTTCCTAGTAAATATACACACACACGTACACACACATATATATGTAAAAGTATTCTTCACATACTTCTATTTATCTGTGATTTCTCTAGGTGCTGATAACATCTTTCTTTATATTCCCTTTATAGTTAATTTGGATATATATCAAAATAATTTACTTGCTCAAAGTTGTTCTTGAAACAATATTGAAGTTACTGCAGAAAATGCCCTTTTCTGCTAATTTTACTTTGCATTATTTCATGCAGGCCTTTCCATGTTTTTCTATAATCACTGAGCTCATCATTTCACAATAGTATTCTGTCACAATCCTATACCACAACTTGTTCATCCATACCTCAATTGATGGGCATCCCTGCAATTTCTAGTTCTTTACCTCCACAAAGAGAACTGTTATAACCATTTTAGAACTTATAGGTTCTTTCCTTTTCCCCTAATAATCTTCAGAAATAGACTAAGTAGTGTTATTGCTGGGTCAAAGGGAATAGGTAGTTTAATAACTCTTTGGGCATAATTTCAGATTGCTTTCCAAAATGGTTGGATCAATTCACAACTTTTTTTTCCTTTTGCATTTTTAGAGGGCAATTGGGGTTAAGTGACTTGCCCAAGGTCACACGGCTAGTTTTTACGTTAAGTATCTGAGGCCGGATCCAAACCCAGGTCGTACTGGCTCCAGGGCAGGTGCTCTATTCACTGCAATACCTAGCTGCCCCACAATTCACTACTCTACCAACAATGAATTTGTGTTCTAATTTTTCCACATCCCCTCCAACATTTGTCACTCTCTCCTATCATTTTAGCCAATTTGGTAGGTATAAAATGATATCTCAAATTTAATTTGAATTTCTCTAATCAGTAATGATTTAGAGCATTTTTCATATGGCTATATGTTGTTTTTTTTTCTTTTATCATTGACTCAAAAACTTATTTGTTTAAAACTTCACCTACCCAAAGCTATGAAAGGTATATTATCTGCTTCTCTTTTAATTTTTCATGGTGTGATTTTCCATAGCAGGTAATGTAATGGACAGAGGTTAAATATTAGAATGTTTCTCCTGACGCTAACTCTATGCCCATTGTACATGCTTTTGCCTTCTGTTCCACATTACAGGTCTTCAGACATTATCATGTTCACCTTGATTCTCTTCTTCATGATTAAACATACCCATTTCCTTTAACCAAGATGATATGTCTGGTTGTGAATTGTAGTGTGAGGGACAGCCCCAGCACAGATCACTCCTTAGTTGGGAGCTATTGAGCTAGAGTTCGATTTTCTTTGCATATTCTATACAAATAAGACAAAAGTGATGAATCTATCTGTAAATAACAGTAGATCTGACTTGCTAACAGGTATTTTAACCCAAATATTGGGTTTGGAGAATTTTTACTAGCCTATCATAATTCACCTCTTTTCAGTTACTATATCTGAGAAGGTGGCACTTGCATATCAGTAAATAAACAAATATATATATTGAAAATCAACTATGTGCCAGAAATTGGGCTAAGGCCTAAGAATTGGAAAAACAAAGGAATAATGGGTTAAATTTCCATTAGGTAACATTCTTATTTGTCTCTTTCTCTCTCTCTTTTAGTCACCATGCTTTCAGATTGTCCAGTCATTTTCTAAAATAGGCTCACTGTAAGTGCCATCTCCTAGAGCTGCTTCCTCTTCTTAGGCCTCAGTTTCCTCCTTTATAAAATGAGATTGTACTAGATGACCTTTGAAGGACCCTCCACCCTAGATTTATGGTGAAGCTATTTTGATTTCTCTAGATATTAATGGTTTTTATCTTATCCTGACTTCAAGGTAGATTCATAAAATAGAAGTAAATTACTTGGAGACAGGAGCTGTTTCTTCTTTTGTCTTTTTATACTCAGCTCCTAGAATAAAGTTTCACATGTATACATACATACATATACAAACACACACATAGGTAGATATACATGTGTATGTATTCATATAGTCCTTATGATACAGGCTGAAGGTATACACATTGATACATATAAGGTATCCAAAAATTCTTAATACTGTTTAAAGATCAAAGCTTAAAACTTTATACATGGGCTTACACACACAGTAACACACATGTATATGCGTCCATGCATGTATATAACACATTCACACACCTACATATTTGTGTACATGCATGAATATACATGCATGTGTCTTTGGTGTACAGAACTCTGGGTGACACACCTCCCTCTGTTAATATAGATGAACAACTGCTTTGCATTTTAAAGTCTTAGAGAGGTATCTGGGGCACTGAGAAATTCAATGATGTTAAACAGAATATTAAAGATTGAATCTTTTCCCAAAACATTCCCAAAATTGTTTTCCTTTTAAACTATTTTAAAGAATAACCCTACTAGTATGTAACTGATAGGAAAGTATAAATGTAAAATAAATAGGTGTTTTAAAAAAAATTTCCTTGCTATGAATATAGAAAAGTAAGAATACTTTTAGTAAGTTAAAAACCTTTCCTGACTGAAAATGCTTCTTCCCTCAGTCTCAGCAGATTTCTCCCCCCTCAAATGAAATATCAAAGTTCTTAAACAGTTGAGTATATTCTGACTAAGCCACATTAAAGTATCTAAAATGGTCTCAGTGTCTGAAGGAGGAAGAAAGAGAGAGGGACTACAAAGTACAGGTTTGTACAAAAATTACTCAGTCAACCACCGTTGAATAGGATTTAACCAGACCTGCTTCTGGGTGGCTTGAGTGCTTAGGGGAGGTTTGGCTGGACCCAGCAGGAAGGGCTTGGTCTGGTTACGGTAGTTAATTTTTTGTTTAGTTCTGGACCATGCTGACTGATATCTGTAGGTCTCATTATTCACTCACTGGGTGGCAGGTATGGATATAAAACTCCTGCCGTGGTTTATTATTATTATTGTTTTACCATTTTAAATGGGGTATATTTTCCAGCTGTACTGGGTCAAATTTAGTTGATTTTTTAAAATAAAAAATATGTGAGTATATGAGTAAATAGGGAAAAAAAGAAAAATGAAAATATCATTCCATCCATCACTGGGCTTTTTCACAAATTTCTTTATGAAAAGAAGCATTTCTTAAAGAAATGATGTCTTTATAGAACAATTTTAATAAATTCTTTTATAGAAATGATGAGTTTTATCCTACGCACTTTTTTTTCCACCATGGGTGGTGGTGGGGGCAGATAGTGTATTTGGGACTAGAAGGTGGAATGGTGTTTTTGGGCAAAAGATTTGTTTCTTGAAAGACCATTTTCTTCTTGATTTTCTCCAGATCAGTCCTATTTTATCATAATGGCCATAATTATCACTTACCACAATATTTTGACATTAAAAAGGATTAAGTTGACCTTGAAATAGTAAATTCATACTTGATTATCTTTAAGGGTCCTTTTAGCTGTATACTTATATTAAAGGGTCTTTTTTAAAGCTCATTTTATGATTCAATGAGCTATTAGATACAGATGAACTTTCAGAAGTTTGAAATATATTTTGGATATAATTATACCTTCTAAGGTTATTCACATATCGCCATCATAATGTCCATGGCCTAATTTTTCCTTGGCTTAGACATTTTAATGATATGATTTCTTTATACATTTATAATCTTCACACACAAATGTGCCGTTATGAAAAATAAATAACATGCAATAACAACCCCAGGGCAACCTCATTCTTTTGGGATTTTTTTTTTCTTATTGAACTATATGAAGAATACAACTTTATTTAGATTATGAAGTAATGGTTGAAGATGGGTGGTTAACATGACTCTTGTGAAAAATAAATCTTGTCATTAAAGCTTATGGTATTTAACACTAGAGGCCATGCATAAATTATGATACCCAAAGGAAGTTTCTTCCTTTACCCTTTATAAATTATTGACACTTAAGCATTAATAAGACAGATTATTATTTTAAAATTTTGGTTGACTGACCAATGAAATGCTGAACACATATATTATCAAATATGCATACACATAATTTATTTTCATCATCTTCACTTTGGCACTGATTATAGGCTATATCTATAACTTCTGGTATTCCTAGAGAGTATTTTATATTGTCAACACAGAAAAGGTTGTCATTAGTGAAATGGTCACTATTACTATTAATAAGCTAAAGTACTTAGAGGAAATCCTTTTGCAATGCCACATTTCCATTTTGATAGTTTCTGGCAGCATATGATGATAATATGCATGTCCCATATGTTTTGGCCTGAAATGAAGTTTCTGGAAATGTGGAATACATTATGTTACAAAGCACGGGAGGGTTCTTTTCCATATTTTTTTCCAGAAAATTTGTGCTAGTGAAAGAATGCCAGATCCATAGCTTTTGGATTTACAAATGTTCTATTCTTGTAGAGGATATACAGTAGCATAAGAAATGGAAGAATAAATTTCTGGGCCTTGCATATGTATTTCAGATTAGAACAGGCGGGAATAGCAGAATACTATTACCAAGCAAAAGACTTGTAAATTTGACTTACCACTGAAATGAAGATGATACTGTAGAAGAAAGCACCATCAGCCCTTGGATATTTCTACCTTCCTCAATGACTAGTGCATTTTATAGACCTATCCTTTACCCTGCTATCACCTTCCAAGATTTGGGTGTCTATCTTCTTCTGATATCTTGACCTTTTATTTTCCCTTAACACCGACTATTATGCGTATTCTACTTCAGTCACCCATTGGGATGTGATCCTAATAGTTAGAATAAACTAGGTTTATTAAATTAAAAATTTTTATTTTATTAAATTAAATTTTATTTTATATAATAATAATTTTATATAATAATAATAAATGAAATTTATTAATTTTATTAAATTAAATGCCCAGGTTAGAATAAACATAGAAAATGCTTAGCCTCCAAGATTTGACCGAAGACTCTTTTCCTTCTACTTTTCCCACACCATTACTTTTTCTGTATCTGTTTTCTAAACATATTATAGCCCCTTGGTTCCTTGTTCTCCACGTTCACACCTGTTCTGGCTTCATTCTTCTTTTGGAAAGTCATATTGGTTATACAAAAGGCAACACATTATAATGGAAACTTTTCAGGTCCATAGAAAATTTAACAAAAAACAGCTTTAGAATAAGGGAGATCTGGGTTTAAGTATCATCTCTAGCATGTACTGACAGTGTGATTATGAGTAAATCAGATACCTAATCTGTGCACCTAGAGAGCTCTCAGAACCAGGCCTGCACCACCTGAAGCCCACCAAAGGATTTTAGACTGCTGTAAAAGATGTAGAGGATGTTTTCCTCTACATTTTTCACAGGCCTCCGGAAATTCTTTGGTGTGCCCATGGGCGGCTTAAGGCTCACAGGCCACAGATTGTACAGACCATCTGTAAAGTCTAAATTGCAGAGTGGCAACCATTTTTGCATTTTGATAGGAAATTCCTTTATAGAAGTTTGTATCAATGAAATTACAGACCCAAGTTAAAAACCAACACTATATAAGAGGTGGCCAGGTGGCTCAGCGAGTAAGAGCACCGGCTCCAGTGTCGGGATGACCTGGGGATCAAATCCGGGCTCAGATACTCAGCACCCACCCAGAAATAACTGGCCGTGTAACCTTGAGCAAGTTACTTAACCCCAATTGCTTTAAAAAAACAACAACATTTTATTCTATCCCTCAATAGTTCTCATCCATAATAATAATCTCTCCCTCTCCCCCATTTTCCCTTGGAAAATATCCACCCTTTCCCTTTTTTGCAGGAAAGTTATAGTGAAAAAGTCATATAAATCCTCACTTCTTGTGAACTTCCTAATTATTATGGAGTGTACTACAATCTTCCCAGTTATCCTGGCTCACAACCTACATGGCATCCTCAATTTCTCTCTCTTACCCCTCCATATCCAATCAGCTGTCATTTCTACCATCTCTAACAGATGCCCCTTTCCCTATTCTGACATAGCCACCTCCCTGGCACAGGCCTTCTCCTCTTAAAATAACCTGCTGATTGGTCTCCCTCCCACTGATCTCTCCCCACTCCAATCCATCTTCCTCTTAATTGTCAAATTGATCTTCTTAAAATGCTGTTTGGACCATATCAGTATCCTAGTCAAAAACTCTAGTGGTTCCCTCTCATCTTCAGAATTAAATAAAAATTCTCTGTTTGGCTTGTCAAGTTCTTCATAACCTGGCCCTTTCCTATCTTTCTACTCTCCTAATACGCTTACTCCACTCCACATACTCTGTGATCCTATGACATTGACTTCTTTGCTGTTCCATCTTCCTAATTCGAACCTTTTCCCTGGCTGTCTCCTACGCCTGGAATTCTCTCCGTCTTTCATGTCCATCCTCTGGCTTTAATGACCCCTTCAAAATCCAGCTAAAATTCTACCTTCTGAAAGATTTTCCCAGACCTCCTTCCCTTTGAGACTCCCCCCACCCCTTCCATTTATCTTGTTTATTTCTTTTTTCTTTTATTCTTTTTTTTGTACTTAGTTGTTTGCATGTTGTCTCCTCTATTAGACTGAGAACAAAGATTGTCTTTTTCCTTTCTTTGTATCTTCTGCACTTATCACAATGCCTGGCACATAGTAGATACTGAATGCTACTGTTTACTGACTCACTGTCTCTGGGTATATGTAATGCGAATGTAAATTTTAAAGATCTTCCCTGCCCCTAGGCTAAAGTGCACCAGAAGCCTGGGGAGGGAGGCTTGTTTTTCAGTAGATACTTTTTGATTGGCCAGTGGGTCAATAAGGTTGTTACATTCTCTGAGCCAGGAGAAGGCTATTAAGCCCTGATGTGTAGCTTTGTTTTGGGACTCACTTTGAGAAGTGTTCTGTGATTTGATCTGAATTCTGGGAAGCCGTTGTTGAGAGTCCCCCGGCTTTGAAAAACCCAGAATGTGGAAACCCAGATGTTGACTGGGTATGGATGTAATGGTTGGACAGTTTGGAAATCTGTCTACTTGATGTTTCTGTCTTGATAATTATACCTGTATACTTTGAGGTTCAGGGTGCTGACCTTTTCTCCTGAACAAGGTAAACGATATATGTCTGACTGATTAAAGTAAGCTTGTTAACCCATTTTGAGTTGCTTTCCTTTAACAAAGCAGATCCAAGAACCTGTGTGAGCAGGCACCTTGGGGACGCTGGGGTGCTTGCTGCTACAGTATATCTGTAATAAGTTAATGCTACCTGAGCTTCATTAGATTTTTCTATTAGGTCTTCACTTATTCTGTGACTTCCTATGATTTTTTTTTCTAATATGGATGTTCTAATCTTATTATTTTTTGGGGTCTTTTTTTTTGGAGGGGGGAGGGCAGGACAATTGGGGTTCAGTGACTTGCCCAAGGTTACACAGCTAAGTGTTAAGTGTCTGAGGTCCTCCTGATTCCATGGCCAGTGCTCTATTCTCTGTACCACCTAGCTGACCCTAATATGGCTGTTCTAAATGATCTCCTCCCTACTTAAGTATAGCTTTGTGTGGCTGATGAAAATACCTCATTTACCTCATACTTTATTTTTGCCTCAGTTTTCCATTCTCATGCTACTGACATCTCCTATCACTGTTCATGTGCATATATAGTTTCTACATACCTGACATCGACTAACCTGATGTTTCTGCCAGTTAAAGTAATGCAATGTAGTAGTAGTGCTGGTTTTAGAATCATCAGATGTGGTTTCAAAACTTGGCTCTGATGCTAACATGTGACCTGGCACAATTCACTTACCTATTGTAGCTTGGGCTTCCTTGTCTGTAAAATTAAGGGTTTGAGTTAGGTGACTTGTAAGGTCACTTCTCACTTTGGGATCTAGGATTGTCCAAAATACTTTGCTTTCTTAATGCAATTGTGATGTTGTGGATTGTGCACTTGTTATGTTAATGGATTTGGAAGATCTTCCCTGTCCATTAATAGGCCTGTGTGATCACACGTGTACCCTTTTCCCTTGTTCCTAGGTCTAAAGATACATGAGTATTTTAATCACAATTGCTGCTTTCTCAGCTGTGGTAGCACATTGGGGGAGGAACTTGCCTAAGGAGGAGGCTTGCTTACAGGAAGGCTTTCACACCTTTTAGTACTAAGCTAATTAGGCACTGAGTCTCTAGGGTTGTGGTGCCATCTGGTTCTGAGCCTATTCGTTTAAAACTATATATACTGGGCGGCTGGTATTTTATTTTGGAGGCTTGCTCAAGAGAAAGACCTCTGGGTAGCTGTTTGTTAAGGATCCCCCCCACACCCCAACTACTCAGATGTTACTCTCCCAGTTGGGTGGTGTATGTAAGGGGTTGTATTACTTTGTTTGGGCAGTCGGAGCCCTGTCCATCTTTCTTGGACACTCACTTCTTTCTACTTATCCGTAATTAAAGTGAGATAGTTCACCCTTTTAAAAGTTCTCTTTCCTTTAGCAAAGCAGATCAAAGAGCCTGTGCTAGCAGGCCGTTCTGGGTGTGCTGGGGTGCTGCTAGTTGTGTGATTAATTCCTTTCCCTTTGCTCTGCCTCAGCTTCCTTATCTTGGAAATTAAGGAACTAGTCTCAGTGGCTTCTTGGGTCCCTTCCGGGTCTAAATCTAGGATTCAGTGATTCTCTATAAAGCCTAGCCAGAGCCTTTTCATTTTACCTTCACAGTATATCTAGCATTCTTTCACTCCTTCTCCCTCCCCTACAACCCCATTCAGGTCCCAGTTTCCTCTCAGTTGAGCTCTTGCCAGCTTCCTCTATTAAACCTTTATCTTTCCATGGACGAATGATCATTCCCTCTTCTGATCTCTGATACCTTGTATGCACTTAATGTTTTTAACTCATATATATCTCCATATGTATATTTATTTACACATACACACTACACAACACACATACTTACACACACAAACATATATATTGCTGTTCAGTCTTTTCAGTCATGTCTGACTCTTCATGACCCCATTTGGGATTTTCTTGACAGAGATACTGGAGTAGTTTGCCGTTTCCTTCTCCAGCTCATTTTATAGATGAGGAAACTGAGGCAAACAGGGTGGAATGACTTGCTCAGGGTCACACAACTGAGGTTAGATTTGAACTCATGTCTTCCTGACTCCAGGCCCAGTGCTCTATCCACTGTGCCCCCTAACTGCTCATATTATATATTTACTTATGATAATATTAACTCATGTTATAGTTATTTGCATAGCTATTTATTGTTTCTAGGAGTGATGATAAGGATCAGGTTTTTCTTTTTCCTTTTTTATATAATCATCTCTCATACATACTTTGGATGTAGTAGTCACCTAATAATTATTTGTCATTGTAGAATTGAGGCAGTAACTTAGAAACTGCCCAGTGTACAATCTGTGTAATAACACTTACCAAGCTTGCAGGTGTTCTCTTTAGAATGAACATTAGTTCAAGTGATCATATGCACCAAGAAAAGATTTAATTTTAGTCCTTTATAAAAAATTCCCACTAAAGCAGAATTCCTAACCTGGTCCATTAACCATTTAAAAAAAACAACACTTTGATAACTGTGCTTCAATATAATTGATTTTCTTTGTAATCTTATGTATTTTTTTAAAAAAGCAATTGGTGTTAAGTAACTTGCTCAAGGTTACGCGGCCAGTTATTTTGTGTGGGTGCCAAGTATCGGAGGCCCAAACCGATCCCGAGTCTCCCGACGCGGTGCTGGTGCTCTTACTCACTGCGCCACCTGGCTGCCCCAATCTTATGTATTTTTATTTATATATTTAAAAACACTATTGAGAGAAGGAATTTGCAACCTGATGAAGATTGACAAAAGTGTCCATAACCCCGAAAAAGGTTAAGAATGCTTGAAGTTATAATTTTTAACATTTTGAGATTTTTCAGTTGTGTGGTTTGTCTTTATTATATTAAAAGTTAATGATTTAAGCTAAGTTTGTAATATTTGATTTTTAAGAGACAAATCCCTATGTTCTTCATGAAAATATTATCAGAATATAAATTATAACTTACTGGAAAAATATAAACAACAAAACAGGGAGGTTTATTTTTTAAAAAAGACATTTTAATCAAAATCTCCTTTCCCAAAGTTACTAGTTCTTAGAAGTATTGTAATTGGAAAGATTTTTGTGAAATATAAATTATGACTTCAGAGAAAATTTTGTTTGCTTGGTTCTGATTTACATTGTGGTCCTTCCACTTTATTTTCTACTACATAAAACTGAAAAAGGCCTCATAATTTTTTTTTTCAGGCAAAGAAAAATTCAAACCACAAGTTTCTTTCTATAAAATAAGAAAATCCACCCAGAAGTTTTTAATTTGGTTTATAGGGCCATTCTAGGAAACTTGTGAAGTTTTCTTTGCCCCTCACATTTGGTGGGTGATGACAGGTTATCAAACAATACAGAACTGTTTAACACCTTGGGCAGAGACAATAAAGAAAATCTCAGGGACACAGAGGCTTAGTGTGTGAGAAATCTGTCATTGAGGAGACAAGCTTGTAAAGGTGTCAAACCCACTCTGACCTCCGTCACTCTTTCTATACCCCCACTGTTTCAGTTTGCAAGTAACTTAACATTTGGTACTTTAATCTCACTTGAAAGTAAACCTCACTTAGCCTGGAAAGTAAATTAAATGTCTAAGTGGTGATTTTGGAACACAACTATTTTTGAAACATTGTCTTTATAGTTGTCTGATAAATACTTTATCAAAATAATGGCAGTATAACCAACATCATTCCTATAGAATTCTATAGAATTTATTTTACCTTATTATACTCTGTTTACTTTGCATATACTATATTGAGTTCTGAAAATTTTTTTGGGGGGAAACCTCTCTGTCTTTTTCTGATTAAGAATCTCATCTATGGGGGCAGCTAGGTGGCACAGTGAATAGAACACAGGCCCTGGAGTCAGGAGGACCTGAGTTCAAATGTGGCTCAGACACTTAACACAAAAATTAGTCGTGTGACTTTGGGCAAGTCACTTAACCCCAAATGCCCTCCAAAAAGAAAAAAAAAAGAATCTCATTTGTTCTGAAGTTTGTAATAATGGTAAATAGATTTTCTTAAACATGGCAAACAGAGCTAGAACTACTGCATTGAAGTGTATTTTTTAACAAATCATAATTTTATATCACGTGTCATTTTGAGAGACAAAAATGAAACTTTTTCTCCCTCATACAGATGATAATATATATTTTCCTAATATAGAAAATCGAATTTTGTTATTTTATTCCTGTTCACAGTCAATTTATTCAACTTATTTCATTTAAATATACATGGATATTATATGGTTAAGCCAAAAGGTGATTAGGTGAAGAAATACACACCGATGTAGGGAGAAAATACTGTAGTGACTGCCTGGGAGCAGGGCTGCCTGAACTCACTGATATGGCAAGTTCAGGATGAGGGGGCCATCCAATTGCCTAAGGAAGGGATAACTAGTCCAGCTTGAAAACAGTAAAGTTCACCATCCATTCAGACTAAATTAAGCCCTTCCGTGGTAACCTCGTGGTCTCCTGCTCCTAGGCTCATCGTATTGGTGAAATTGGGTTCCTCTGCTCCAAGGTTCACCCTACTGGGACTGATGTCAGTTTTAGTACCCAAGTGACATAACCCACTAAACTCAGAACTCCTGAGTTCAAAGATTCACCTAATAGCAGGGATCATAGGCTGGTGCTGTATACATATATATTTTTAAAATTTTGCTGTTGTATGCCATTTTAATGTTAAATTAAATAGTGTATTTACAATCATTTAAATGAAATAATTACATTTTGTACCAGTCTCATTAGATACTATACCATATTAAGTTACACCTTTATGAATTGCATCTAATATTCAGTAATAGATTCATGTTCAGTATTTACTGACATGTTTAGAATGGTCAATATAATAACCCTATTACTTTGCTCTTTAATAAAAATACAAAGTGATAACCAGAGAATACAAAGAGATATTGAAAGACATTTGGCAGAAGAACAATTTAGATATTAACTGCAACACATAAAGAAAAAAAAAGCATCAGAACTGTTTTTTTGGAGGGGGGAAGGCAGGGCAATTGGAGTTAAGTGACTTGCTCAAGGTCACATGGCTAGTAAGTGTTAAGTGTCTAAGGCTGAATTTGAACTCAGGTCCTCCTGACTCTAGGGCTAGTGCTTTATTCACTGCACCACCTAGCCTCCCCAACAGCAGAACTTTTTAGGTCAAAAGAGACATGTGAATTGGAAACCATAACAAATGCCTTGCAGTTTTGATCTAGATTAAATTTACATTGTGTGATTATATTTTTTATAAAACACAATGTCTACAGTATGCACTTTAAAGTTTTGTTTGATGATTTATCTGATGCTTTGTCGTTTGAGAATGTTGTTTGCAATAATTTTTTAAATGATAGCACAGATACTATATGAATGAGAAAAATATATTTTCTTTTAGTTTCATTTTTTATTTTTTTCTTAGAGTGTTTACAAAAAGTACTCTTTTTATTCTGGACTTTCCTTCTTAGAGTGAGGGGTATGTTTAATGGAGATGGAATCCTAGTACAATGAGTGAGACATGCTCTAATTGATAATGGTTTCCTTGATTTTAGAACCAGGATATCTTTGGGGTTCAGGTTGAAGAATCCTGTTTACTAATTAACAAATTAGTTAAGTTTCTTAGTTAGTCAGTTAAGTACTGAACATGTCTCATTCTTGATACTTTATCTGGCTGACAGGAGATAAGCTTCCATACCCATCCCTCCCAGCTCTTTCAAAGTGCACTGAAGCTTGTTATAAATGAATGACTCATACATAGTGTGGAACAAATGCACCATTGGTTGCCTACAGAGATAATAACACTGACCTCCGGTCATTTTACAAGAGAACTCTCTTGCGTAGGTCGACTTCCCACTGTTTTAAACCAAACCTAAATAGACTATTCATGGGGAACTGGATTGACAGATTAGAGATTTATATGCACAAATATGGGCATTAGCAGCAGGGTTTCTTCATTTTGGGGCACAAGAGACAGTTTAAATGGTGTGACCACTAAGAACATGACATTTTCCTGGTATAAAAGTAGGTTTGTAAACTCACATCTGCTTGACTGGGTGGGTTAGGCGGTTAATTCTCTCTGATGTCAAGAGACTGATGTGCTGTAAACAGGGCTTAGGGGATGTTTGCCCACCAGCCTAATTCTAATTATTTTTCTCCTTTTCTTATTCCGTGGTTGCTCTGCTAGTTAAATAATGTATATAAAGTCTTTTGCAAATCTTAAAGCATTACATAAATGTCTATTATTAATTAGTTGTTTAAGAAAGGCACCATGACTTGGAAATAAACAACACTACAGGTCTTGCCCTGGTTCTGTTATTATACTTCAGGGACCTTCTTCTTTAGGGCTTACATTTTCCTGCACCAGTTTTTCCATGTAAGAATGTAGAATGGTATTCAGTAAAATCCTTAGCTACTAATTTGCTCTGGAGGGATAGGGAGAAAGGATGTACTAATTAGAATCAAATCAAAGGTCACTGGTTATCAACCACTGGCATATTTTTTATCCTCTTGTGTGTGTAAAGCAGATAGATGCCTTTGAAATCCTAGTACTGATTTATTTTTCTAGTATTAGCACCTTTCTGGGGTAGGATGCCTTCAGTACTTCAAAGATCTCCAAAACTATTCATCAATAGTCCATTGAAGTTGCAAGAGGACACTGAATTGATCAGAGTTTTGAAGTCTTCACCTTTGTTTTCCTTTTCATTATTGGGATCATCGTATACATCACCTCCCCTAGCTTCTGTTTATTTTGCTTAGCTTTAGTTTACATACTTCTTTCCAAATTTCTCTGCATTCTTTGTATTCAGTTTTTATTATGGCACAATTTTATCCCATTTCATTGTTCAACCCTTCCTCATTTCCTTCTAGTATTTTGCTACTACAAAAAATTCTGATATAAATATCACTGTATATGTGGGACTTTTCTCTTTGTTGTTGACCTTCTGGGTGTACGTGGACATCACTAGATCAAAGTGTATGTACATTTTAGTGATATTATTAGTATAATTCACAAAATGTTTTCTAGAACATTTAAACTTATTCACAATTCCACCAAAAATTTCATCAACACAACTATGCTTACATGCTCCCTCCAACATTTTCTACATTTGTCTTTTATCATCTTTCCCAGTCTTCTGGGTTTCAGGTGACATTTCCAAGTTTTTAATCGGCATTTCTTTTATTGTTAGCGGTAGTGTCGATGGTTTCTGGTGTCCCATCTCTATATTTTCATAATGTTACTGATAAATTGAGTATCTTCTTTTGAAAACAGCCTGTCTGTATCATCTGACCATTTATCTTTCAGGGATTCCTCTTCTTTTTGCTTTGGACTAGATGAGCACCTCAGTCCCTTCTGCCTGACAAATTGTGCAAATGACTCTAATCTGATGTATTTGTATCACATCTATTTTGGGCACTCACTTGATTTCCAGTTCACAGTAATGAAGGATTATTAATTTTGTTGTCAAAACAGAATTTTGCCTTGCGTTAAAGGGTCACGAAAACCTGCAAATATCAACATCTTTGCTAATTGCTCACTATAATTATTCTCTGTCTTGACTGTCTAGAATTTCTTCTGAGGGTGTGTTTCTATGTTTCCATTAGCATATATTTTTGGGTCTGCTAATGTGCTTCTCTAGTATTGCTAATATTTCACTAGTATTGACCTTTTCCTCCTGAAATATGGATCTTCAAAGTTTCATTTATGCAAATATAATAATGGTGAACATTTATATAGTGCTTCCAATGTGCCACATGCTGTGCTAAGCATTTTACAATTATTGTCTTGTTGGATCCTCATAACAATGCTAGGAGCTATCCCAGTTTTACAGATGAGGAAATAGAGTCCACCAGAGACCACCGGAGTCTACCTCAGTCCACCAGCAATGACTTGCTCAGAGTCACACCCTAGGAAGTTTATGAGGACAAATCTGAACTCAGGTCTGGTGTTCTATTCTCAGCATCATCTCTCATCTTCAATGGTCAATGTCATCACCATCACCACCATCAACCATCAGAAAGACTTAAGTTTAAGAAGGATGGGCACAGTCATTGATTTCATACTTACAGGGAGCTCCTAGGTGAAGAAACTCACTCTATCAATACAGACTGATAGCTTCTGTACCACTTAAGAGGCGGATACACTGCCTAGAGTGCTGAGTTAAAGTGATTAGGATCACATAACCAGCAGCTAGGGGGAGCAGTGGATAGAACACTGGCCCTGGAGTCAGGAGGACCTGAGTTCAAATCCAACTTCAGACATGTGTGAACCTGGCCAAATCACTTGACCCTGTTTGCCTTAATTTCTTCATATGTAAAATGAGCTGGAGAAGCAAATGTAAACCACTCCAGTATCCAGTACCTCAAATAGGGTCATGAAGAGTTGGAATAACTAATTGACCGAACAACAAAATATAGCAAAAATATATCAGAAGTAGGATTTGAATCCAGGTCTTTCTGTCTCTTTGTCCATTTTGCCATTCTGCTTATCCATATTGAAAGACTCTGGATTAATACATTTCTTCTTATTGATTAATATATTATTAAATGTATTATTATTATGTTTTCTTTTCTTTTCTTTTTTTTTTTTGTTTTGGAGGGGGGAAGGCAGGGCAATTGGAGTTAAGTGGCTTGCCCAAGATTACATGGCTAGTAAGTGTGTCAAGTGTCTGAGGCTGGATTTGAACTCAGGTCCTCTTGACTCCAGGGCTGGTCCTCTATTCAATGCACCACCTAGCCACCCCTTTATTAATTTTCTTATTTTTTCTTATTTATTCTTATTATTTCTTATTTTTCTTATGTAACTAATTTGTCTTTATATCACATAAGGAATAGAACTAGGAACATAATGAAACAGTCCTTCTCATTCTGCTACATAATACACCACAACTTAGAATACTCCAGTTACTAGGGAGCAAATTTTATTTCTTCTGACCTCCAGGATGAAAAGGATTGTGTGGTGTCAGAGTCTGTGTGAAATCTATTTATAAGGAGGGAGAGATGAAAATAGAATAATTTCAGGCTGTCAGCTGAATACAGAGAACTGGTCTATTGACTCCTCCCCTACTCGCTTCTCCCCTCAAGTCTTTGGACCAAGGCTTTTGAGAACAGATTTTCAAAATAATTCTCTAGAAATAATGGTGAGAACCAATGCTGGAAACGCAATTAGACCATTTTTTGATGATAGTCTGGAAGATTTCAGACTTGTCTATAGGATGCCTCTTTTTGCCAATTCGGTGTCTGGCTCCAAATGTCATCTGGTTCAAGATGTACAAGTATACATATACATTCCCTCACACACTTACTATATCGAGACTCCTTTGTAGAATCCTTGTTTAGATAGTTCAGTAACTAAAATCTTTTTGGAGTCGAAGACTGACCTACCCTACTCTGGGAAAAAAACATTGGGGTGAATTTTCTGTAAATTTTCTTTCTAGAAATGTCCCAGCTCCTACATATTACAATTGTTGCTACATCACTTTTATATATACTGAGCTTGAATTTATTGTGAATCTGATCCCTTTCTGAAGTGATAAATCCAGAAACTCTGAGGATTCTTAACTTGGGGTCTGTGAACATTTTTAATAACTATGTTTCAATATAAGTTATTTTTTTAATCACATATTTTATTCATCTAAAAACATTATTCTGAAGAGTTGATAGGCTTCACCAGATTGTCAAAAGGGTCCATAATACAAAAAAGCCTAAGAATTTCTGCTTTAATTAGTCAGAACTCTGTGGATGGAAAAAGTTGGTCCTCAGATCCTCTGGGAAAGGCCATGTGTTAGTGACTGATTTATGCCTCTCTTCATTCCCGAACTGATCCACGGCATTATGACATGTTTGTTTCCAGGCTGTTTGTATTGTTGTTATTTTTTTTTTTGATGCCTGGGTGAATTTGTTTGGGGTTGGAACAAAAGGGGCTGTTGGCAGATGGAGTGTGATTTTCTGTCTGCACTCTAGCAGCCTGGGCCACATTCCGCAGCATGCATGGCCAATCCTGCACTAGGCTAGGTTTGAATTTTCTCAGTTTCTCAGAGGGCTTGGAATTGGAAAGAAAGAAAGGAATTAATATTGTTTATCATAGCTGATAGAAATCTGCAAATATTTCTTGCCAGAATGGTTTGTTTCAAAAGCAGTTTTGTGCGTCTCTAGTTTCCTGAACTTTTGGAGAATGTAGCATATTTCCTTTTAATATATCAGTGTTTGATTAAAAAACTATTTTATCCTCTTTACAATCTGCAAAGTTAAGCTTTATAAATTAGCTTGGCAATGTATCATCCACACTAAATATTCCATTAGCTTGTATCAATATTTTAAGGTTCAAGTCACTGAAGTATAATTAATATTTTTCTAGTTTTCCTTATATGTAACTTCTATCACAGTAATTTTCTCCTCCAGTTTATTAAATATAACTTTATATATTCAAGACATGGTTAAAATTATAACAGTTTATATGACACAGTGCTTTATATTTTAGAAAACACTTTCAAATGTATTATATCATTTGATTTTCATAAAAACTGTGTGGGTATTATTACCACTAACTTGGTGGTGCATTGGATAGAGCATTGGGCTGGAGTCAGGAAGACCCGAGTTCAAATATTCCCTCACACACTTACTGGCTGTTTGACCCTGGGCAAGTCACTTAACCTCTGCCTTAGTCTTTTGATTATAAAATGGAGATAATAATAGCACCTGTATCACAAAATTGTTGTGAGGATCAAATGAGGCATTTGGAAAGCACTTAGTACAATTCTTGGCACAGAGTAGGTGCTTTAATCCCTTTTCCTTCTCTTCTAATTTACAGATAAAAAAACCCTGAAATTCAAAGAATTTAGGATTTGTTCAGCATTACATAATTATTAAATGCTGGTAATGGTACTCAAACTCAAGTCTTCTGAGTCTAACTCCAGTGCTCTTCTCATTACACCATGTTGTGGAGAGGTGATTTGTTAAAAAAAAATGAAATAAACTTAATGTATGCCCAAGTTTTATTCCTTTTTGTATCACCAGTTATACTAAATCCTTAACCATATGGACCGAAGGAGATTCTTCATCCTGGCAAATATGCTTTAAAGGTTATATGTCTAACTGATGTACAGTACCTAATGGTGTTATGTGGAATTTTTATCAAATGAGTTGTAATGAATCAAAGTAAATACCTTCAAGTTTAGTGGATCTAAAGAAAGAAATGTGTGTGTTGAGAATAGGAGATATTGCCAGGGTTCGTGAGTTAGATTTTTGAGGTGTATTTTTTTAAGAAGTAAAGAATATTTGGTTTTCAATAGAGCTAATTTGTGTTAGGAAGAATCTATGTAATGTTTTTGTGATTTATCCTTGTGCCCAAGATATTTCAGTTACCGAAAGGAAGATCGAAGTTTAAAACATTAAATAATTAATTAAGCCAAGCATTACTTAAGTGTTTGCTCTATGCCAGACATTATATGAAGCACACAAGATACAGAGGAAGGCAAAACATGGTCCTTGCCTTCAGGAGACTCACATTTTTTTTTTAAAGGAATTGGGGTTAAGTAACTTGCTCAAGGTCACACGGCCAGGTGTTTCTGGGTGGGTGCTAAGTATCTGAGCCCAGATTCAATCCCAGGTCATCCTGACACTGGAGCCGCTGTTCTTACTCGCTGAGCCACCTGGCTGCCCCTAAGCAATTGGGGTTAAGTAACTTGCTCAAGGTCACACAGCCGGGTGTTTCTGGGTGGGTGCTAAATGTCTGAGCCCGGATTCAATCCCAGGTCATCCCGACACTAGGGCTGGTGCTCTTACTCACTGCTACCTGGCTGCCCCAAGAGACTCACATTCTAATGGAGGAGACAACAAGCAAACTATGTGTATAGATGGTGGAATTTGAGCTAAGTCTTAAAGGAATTCAGGGATGTTAAGAGATAAGGAAAGAGATCATTCTAGCATGAAGAGCAGCCATTTAAAAGCTACAGAGTTGGGAGGTGGAGTGTTGTGGAGGGGAGGGAACAAGAAGGCCATTGTCACTGGATCACAAAGTCCATGTAGATGTAAAAAGATTGAGAAAATAGGAAGGGGCCACATTTTGAGGGACTTTAACTGGAAAATAAAAGATTTTATATTTTGATCCTAGAGGTAATGGGAGACACTAGAGTTTATTGATTGCTGTGTGTGTGTATGTGTGTGAGCGTGCTTTATAGTGGTTTTAAGAAAGTCATTTTGTTGAGGGATGGCTCCCAATAGGTTCAGCAGGAAATCTGATCTTATCTAAGACCAGAGCCTGAGAGTCAGTCTGGAAGGAATTTAGCTCAGGCTAACTTGGAGTCAGAGTTGAAAAAGTTTGTTATATGCCTTACAGCAGGCAAGGGTCCTTAGGGGATCTGTAACCTTAAAGGGGTAGAATTAGGATTTATATAGAATCATTCATAGTAGATAGAACCTGTACCAATTATGCTAACTAGGTGATTAAGGGTGGGATTAGGGAAGAATTAAGGTGGGGACAGTGTAATATGTAATTACACAGGTGTATTGCCCATGATTCAATGGGAAAAAGCCCAAGGGGGGGCTACCTAGGTGTGGTTTTAGGCTTGAAAAGTCACTAAGTCAGTGAGTGGTCAAGGGCTGACTGAGAAGTGCCCAGTCTGCCACCCATCAGTGTCATGCTTGAAAAGATTGATGTCTGGGAACCATGGCTAACCAAAACTCAGTGTGTGGATAATAGGCTAAGGAGTTAACCCAGAGATAGGGTCCTGAAGGATTCATGGGGGCAGCCAAGGAGTCAACCTAGAGATAGGGTACCGAAGAATTCATGGGGGCAACGAGACACTATGCAAGGGGGAGATAATAGGCCTAAACAGGAATGTTTATAGATATTTTTGTGAAGGATTGATAGGTATAGCTTGTTAGGGTTTCAAGGCTGCGATAAACAATTCATGAGTTGTTGCTGGACACAATTAATGCTTTGAAGCTAGAGGTGGGGGAGAAGGGACAGAGTTAATGCTCTGAGACTGGGTGGGGGGATGGAGTGTGATTTTACAAACTGGTTTTACAAATTGATGTTACAAAGTTTTACAAATTGAGTTTGCAAATATAGATCCCAAGCACCCCATCACTTCCACCAGGAAAACAGATCAGAAGGCAATTCTAATAGTCCAGATATGAAATGAGAGCCTGAGCTAAGGTGGAAGTTATGTGAGTAAAGAAAAGGAGGCATCTACAAGAGCCGTTGTAAGGTAGAACTGACAAGATGTATTAAATGACAGGAACATATCTAACATATGGTAAGTGAGTGTAAGCGGTGTTGAGGATAACACCCAGAATGAAAGTGTGGGTTATTGGGAGAATGCTTGTAACCTCCATTAGTGGGAAAATGGGGAATAGGAAGAGGGAAAAGATAAGTTCCATTTTAAACATATTGAATGGGAGGAGTCTATGGGCCATCCAATTTGATATAATTGATGATGTAAAGAGTTTAGGGCTGGATTTATAGATCTGGGAATCATCTATGTAGAGATGATAATTGCAATCATGAATGGTAACAATATTACCATGGGAGCTGAGCGAGGTGAGAAGAGGGAGCCGAGAAAAGGGACCAGAACAAAGCCTTGGGGCTCCCTCAGGGAGTGGTTGACTTGGCTGAAGGGCCAGAATAGGGAACTGAGGAGTGGTTAAAGAGGGAGGAGTAGAATCAGGAGACAGCAGGGTCACGACAACTTAGAGAGGAGACAGTATCCAGGAGAAGAGGGAGATTGACAATGTAAAGTGCTATGGAAAGGTCAAGAAGGATGAGGGTTGAGAAAAGGCCATTAGATTTATCAATGAAGAGATCGTTAATTAAATAATGAGGTCAGAAGCCAGGTTTCACTGCATTTGGAAGCCAAAGAGAAGAGAGAGTGGAGGCAAAGATTGCAGATGACTTTCTAAATGAGTTTAGCTGACTTCAGAGTAGAAGAAAAATAGGACGGTAATTAGTAGGGATGGTAATATCAAGGGAGGGTTAGTAATTTAATAGTTTGTTATCATAAGTGTCGGTATAAATAGTCAGAATATGTTAGAGGATTGTCAGATGCTTTAGAAAACACAGAGAAGATGATTTTTTGACTATAAGTTTGTGTTTTAAAAGAATAATAATATAATATAAAAATCAAATGTTTAGATGAACTGATTTAGATGAGATTTTTGAAAGCTTAACAGTGTTTTCTTGTTTTCTTTGCTTAAATAAGACTGTGCTTGTTTAGCATTTAAAAAATTACTGCCTACCCCATTAACTAAAACATGGCTACTAACTGAGGAAGTAGGTGAGGCCTCTAAAGAAAATGATTGTTTACAAAAGTCATATACCCACTTCGTTGTACTGACATTTGTCCTTTACTCACTCAAACTAGAATCTACTGTCTTAGAATTGTATCTAAAATTTAAAGACTATTGCTTCAACAAACTCACTAATCTGATGATGACCCCAAGCAAACTTTACTTCTTAAAAAGTAATTACAGAAGATTAGGAGAAGATGAGGTAGGGGTAGCAGAAACTGACACACTGAGAATAAACAGTGATAAGGAAAAAATCGTGAAATTGCCATTTCTAGAAGCTGAGTTGTTTTGGGCAGTTATATATATATACACACACACACACACACACACACACACACATATACATATACACACATACATACATATATATATATATATATAAAAAGCAACATCCTGAAACTAAAGAACCCCTTGACACCTTTAAATTTACAAAAAGTACAAATAGTATCTGTGCTCAAGCATCTTACATTCCCCTGTGGTTAATATAAATAATACACAGAGAATTATAATAGAAGGTTATGGAGGCAAAGTACATTAGACTTAGTTGAGGAAGGAGAGAACACTTTGACTTGGGGTGGGGGGATTCCAGAAAAGGCTGCATAGTGGATGCTTGAACTTAACCTAGAATTCTTTTTTGTGTCTTTCAATAGTCTACATATTATAATTTTTAAAGCAGAGCTTAAGTTCCATGTTCTCTGCAATTTTGGCTGACCTCAATCGTTTCCTTTTTTCATTTCCAAAGAACACTTAATCATTTCTTTCTTATATTTTCCTCCAATTTCTTCATGCATATGCATAATCTTCAACTAGATTGTAAATTCCTTCAGCACGGAGATAGCTTATATTCCTTTTTTTTATATCCTATAATAGCCAAGTCAGTTGGACATATAGATAATCAAAAATTAATTGAATTGAATAGAGTAACATAAGAATTCTCCAAAAGTTTGTTAAATGTAATTTGGGATGTTTTATTTCCAAAGTTAACTAGTAGACCTTTTTTTATAGTGGATAGTGGGGAGACTATCAGTCAACCAATTAATGAGATTTATTAAGCACCTTCTGTGTACTATGATAGAAAATAAAGACATGTTGTAGTGGCAAGAATATTGGTCAGAGGATTTATATTTCAGTCCTCGATCTGTGAATATAGCTTAGGATTCAGTTTCCTTACTTATGAAATGGGAAGGACAGACTTCTGAGATGTCTTCCAGATAGAAAACTTTTAAAATATTGGGGGGAAAAGGGGCTTGGAGTTCTCCTTGTGGCATTATCAAATTTTACATCTCTTCAGTTAGCTGTTTCTTTCCTGATTTTCTATTACTAGTCTTGGTTTAATGACGAAAGTGAACTTAGAAACCTGTCAATTTACTAGACTTCTAAATATTTTGTAGTGGGTTGACTCTGAATATGATTATATGGGAGAGTTGATGCTACTAGTTACGTAGACAGATGGCAGCCATCTAAGATGATTTGGGGACATTTGGAAAAAACTCTTGCCTCAAAATAGTGTTTTATAGCAGGCCATTTGGAGGTTTAAGCTTTGAGGTAAAATCTAGTTATCTGAAGGAAAGTTAACAGTTATCCATCATTAGCACCTTGCTGTGAATTAGTTAATCAAGATGACTCTCTCAAATGACAGGAGTCAGTGGTAGAGGAGAAGGGAGAGGAAGGGTATGTAGACTATGAGATAACACTTAAGGAGTGCAGACACGGTGGAGGATGGGGGGGCCTGGGGAGAAGTAAATGAATTTGTCTGGACAATGTGAAAGGCTTTGGTACTTGAATGTGAGTGAACAGCAAGGAAGAGGAAATTGGAGTGTGGCAGACACAAAATTTTGCATGCTTCATGTTTTTTTCCAAGTTGGTTCTATTTATAAGGGTTTCAAAAATATATTAACTTTTTTTGATCTATAAAGTGAAAAGGGTTGAATTTGGCTTTGGAGAGCTTGGCTCCACCACTCATCCTACCCTGTATAACCTTAGAGAAGCCACTTAACATTTGAGACAAAGTTTTCTGATCTCTTGTTCAAATGTTCCTATGATTTAGGGACTTACAATTAAGAGAATAGAACAGCTTGAAGGAATCTTAGAGATAAACTTATTCAACCTGTTCTTTTTGTAGTTTGAGAAACTGAAGCCTGATAAAATTAAGTAACAAAATGCAACATTCTTTTAAAAAAAATTTTTTTTTTAAGCAATCGGGGTTAAGTAACTTGCTCAAGGTTACACAGCCAATTATTTCTGGGTGTGGTACTGAGTGTATGAGCCTGGGATTCAATCTCCAGGTCATCCCAACACCAGAGCCAGTGCTCTTACTCGCTGAGCCACCTGGCTGCCCCTAAAATGCAACATTCTTTTATGTAAAAATAAACTAAATCAATCAAAAAATTCACATAAGCCCTACTAGTAAGCAAAGGAATAAGTGGAGCTTTCCTTAAAGCATTAAGCAGTATCTATTTTAAAACCAAGAGCTAACATTATCTATAAGGAAGACACACTAGAGTAAGTTTAAGGAAATAGGAAGAATCTTTGATTGTCATCTCCAATTATTAAATATAATTTCAGAATCTTAGCTATAACAAAAGAAACTGAAGGAATAAGCATAAGGAAAGAAATACAATTAATTGCTTTTGGGGGGGGGTTACATGATATTTTGGGGAAGTTATATAGGATTAGAGAACCCTGAAGAGCCAATTAAAAAAATTAACAGAAACAATTAACCACTTCAGTAAGATAATAGCATAAAATAACCCCATAAAATCATCAAAATTTCTGTGCATTATCAAACAAAATCCAGAAGGAAGAAATAAGAAAACTCCCCTGAAATTTACTACATAATATATTAAACATCTGGGAGTCCAAGTAACAAGACACAGAAGAATTATATGAATATATACATATATATATTTTCATATACAAAATATTCTTTAAAGAAATACAGACAGATAATTAGAGAGTAATTGATTTATCCTAGGTGGAATATGCTAGTATAATTAAAATGACAATAGTATGGAAGTGAATTTAAAGGTATAATGTTCTATTATATATTTTTTATTTTTATTTTTGCTTTTTTGGGGGGCAGTTGGGGTTAAGTGACTTGCCCAAGATCACATGGCTAGTAAGTGTTAAGTGTCTGAGGCCTGATTTGAACACGGGTCCTCCTTACTTCAGGGCCGGTGCTCTATTCACTGTGCCATCTAGCTGCCCCCATAATGTTCTATTATTTTAGCTACCAAAAGATTACTTCATAGAACTAGAAAACACCAACAACACAATAATATAGACATAAAGGAAAGATAGGTCAAGAATCTCAAAGGAAATAAGTTTTTAAAGAGTAAGAAGAAAGGGAGCTTGGGCCAACTCTTAAAGTTTACTGCAAAGTAGTAAACTATTTTACACTGAAATTATTTGGTATTGTTTAAAAAATGGAAAAATGTATCAATGGACCAGATTAAGTACCAAAGAGCCAGAAGCAAACTGAATGTAATAGGGCTCTATTAGATAAACTGAAAGGCAGAAATTAATGAAGGCGTCACTTTTTTGATGAAAATTATTTTGGAAAGACCCAGTTCCTCACTTCTAGCCCCATCATTTTACAGAAAAAGAAACAGAGTCACATAGGGGTTATTAGTTAACTAATCAGTCATCTAGCTTTTAGTAACTAACTACTATGGTATTTGAGCAGCTAGGAAGGGCAGTGGATAGAGCACCAGACCTGGAGTTAGGAAGATCTGGAGTTCAAATTCAGTTTCAGATACTTAGGAGCTATGTAACCCTGGGCAAGTCATTTCACCCTGTTTAACTCACTTTCATCATCTATAAAATGAGCTGGAGAAAGAAATTGCAAACAACTCCAGTATCTTTGCCAAGAAAATGCCAAGACACAAATGAAATGACAGCAAAAATAGTATTTGAAATGGGATTTGGTATAATTTTCCTGTTTCTAAGTCCAGTTCCCTATTGACTATATCACATTGACTTATCTCACACGTCATGCCAGATACCACAATAAACTCTACATGGATATATAACTAAGATAAGGTCATGTCACCAAAAATTATAAGAGAATGTAAGAATATACTTTTATAAAGAATAGAAGAGTTATTAACCAAAGAAGGAATAGTTCCTAAAATGTGTTCAATAGGCCACGTTGTATGGACAGTTTTGATTATATAAAACTGAAAAGCTTTTAAAAATTTATTAATTTATTTTTAGTTTTCAATATTCATTTCCATAAGTTTTAAATTTTCTCCCCTTCCTTCCCCAAGGTGGTATGCAATCTGATATAAGCTCTAATATACATTCCTATTAAACATTCCTATTTTCACATTTGTCACGTTGTATAGAATAATAGCAAATAGGAGAAACCATGAGAAAGAAAAACAAAACACAGAATAGTCTGCTTCACTCTGCATTTAGACTTAATAGATCTTCCTCTGGATGTGGATGTCATTTTCCATCATTAGTCTTTTGGAATCGTTTTGGGTCCTTGCATTGCTGAGAAAGGACTAAGAGTATCAAAATCAGTCATCTCAAAAAAAAAAAAGAAAAGAAATAAATAAAATTTTAAAAAAGCAAAAAAAAAATCCTTTACGGGCGGCTAGGAGGCATAGTGAATAGAGCACCGGCCCTGGAGTCAGGCATACCTGGGTTCAAGTCCGACCTCAGACACTTAACACAAAAACTAGCCATGTGATATTGGGCAAGTCAGTTAACCCCAATTGCCCTCCAAAAAGCAAAAAAAAAAAAAAATCAGTCATCTCACACTGTGGCTGTTACTATGTACAATGTTCTCCTGGTTCTGCTCACTTCACTCAGTACCAGTTCATATAAGTCTTTCCAGGTTTTTCTGAAGTCTACCTGTTCATTTCTTACAGCACAATAGTATTCCATTATATTCATATACCACAACTTGTTCAGCCATTCCTCAATTGATGGGCATCCCCTCAATTTCCAATTCTTAGCAACCACAAAGAGAGCTGCTATAAATATTTTTGTACATGTGGGTCCTTTCCCCTCTTTTATGATCTCTTTGGGATACAGTCCTAGAAGTGGTATAAATACCTAGAAGGGTGTGCACATTTTACAGCCCTTTGGGCATAGTTCTAAATTACTCTCCAGAATGGTTGGATCAGCTTATAGCTCCACCAGCAATGAATTAGTGTTCCAACTTTCCCACATCTTCTTCAACATTTATCATTTTTTTGTTTTGTCATGTTAAACAATCTGATAGGTGTTCTGCGGTACCTGAGAGGTGCTTTGATTTGCATGTCTTGAATCAATAGTGATTTAGAACATTTTTTCATATGACTGTAGATAGCTTTAATTCCTTCCTCTGAAAACTTCCTGTTCATATCCTTTGACCAATTATCAAATGGGGAATGACTTGCATTCTTGTAAATTTGACTCAGTTCATTACATATTTTAGAAATGATGCCTGTATCAGAGACACTAATTGTAAAATTTCTTTCCCAGTTTGAAAAGCTTTTGCACAAATAAAATAAGTGAAGTTAAAATTATAAAAGAAGCAGCTTATAAAAAATCTTTGTGATAACATTCTCCAATAATGATCTCATTTCTGTGATATAAGGAACCAATTCATATTTATAAAGATAAGAGCCATTCCCCAATAGGGAAAAGGATAAGAACAGGAAAAGTTTTAGGAAGAAATTTAAGCTATCAAAAATCATTTGAAAAAAATATTTCAAATCTCTAATAATTAGATAAATACAAATTAAAGCAGCTATGAGGTTCCACCCATCAGACTGGCAAAACTGACTAAAAAGATGGAAAATATAAAATGTTAGAGGGGCTACAGGAAAATGGGCATATTGATGATTTGCTGGTAGAACTCTGAATTGCTTTAGATATTCTTAAAAGGAATTTAAAGCTATGCCAGGAAATTCACTAAAACTTAATTATACATACCTACTGTTTGACATAGAGATTACAACATTAGACATAGAGATCAAAGAAAGAGGAAAGGCTCCTATATGTACAAAATTATTTATAGCAGTTCATTTTGTGGTAACAAAGACCTGGAAAATAAGGGATCTCCATTATGGGGGAATGGCTGAACAAATGTTTTATGAATGTAATTGAATACTGTTGTGCTACAAGAAATGACGTCAACAATTTCAGAGAAATTTGGGAAGGAACTCATGATGAGCGAAGAGAACAGAACTAGGAGAATAGCATACTATAAAACCATATTGTGGAAATTTAAAAAAAAATTGAAAGAATTAAGAATTTTGATCAATGTAATGACCAACCAAATTTGCAGTATATATATGCAATGGAATATCATTGTGTCATAACAATTGAGAAAATGAATGGATACAGAGACACCTTGGAAATTTTTAAGAAAAGAGTCAGAGAAGTGGAAGGAACTGGGAGAACTATACAATTTTGAAAGTTTGAAGAATCTTGATCACTGCAGGGATCAATCACAACTCTAAAAGACTGATAATAATAGTCAGCTCTTGCTGGACATGTAATAGACTCTAGATGTAGAATTAAGGATATATTTTCAGAGATGACCCATACTAAACAAGTGAGATTTGTTGACTAATTGCTTTAAAGAAAAGGTTTTTATTTGGATAAAGGTATAAAGAGCTAAGGGGCAGGAATGGGAGAATAGTGAAAGTGATTAAAAAAGACAATTAAGAAGTCAACAAGCTAACATTTGGTTAGTAAGCATTTACAATGTGCTAAGTGGAGATAAAAGTACAGGCAAAAAAAAAGAAAGTCCATACCTTCTGGTAGCTTGTATTCTACCAGGAGAAGGCATACAAAAAGAAGCTGAAAAGCTGAAGGCAGAACAAACAGTGATGAACTCATCTATGAACTAGGATCAGAATCAGACCTGGGAGAGAAATGAAGGAAGGCTTCAATCATAATGAAAAGTATATCAATAAACATTTAAAAATAAACACAGTAGCACAAATTTTTTTTAAGGGAACACAGACCAAAAGGGTAACTTTGGTATTACCATATTTAAAAAGTTGTCTGCAATAGATTCATGACTCAATTATCTAACTTTCTTCTAAATTTCTTCGAGTATGAAAATGCCTGTGTTGCTGATTTCAATTTCTTAATAAAATAATAGACTTTAAAAAAAACGAAAGCTTCTTTCCATACTCTACTGAGCTCTAAGGTTACATTTTCAATTATGAGAATACATAATTGATAGGATTGTCCAGTAACTGATAGGTCAGGATTTTGTTGAAGAAACATTGAGCTTTCTGATACTATTTAGTAAGCTCTTTTCCTGATTCTTGAAGATGTGATGATTCTCTTTACCTTTAGTAAGCTGAAAAGAAAATTGATTAAAATACTAATGAAGACTATAAGTAAAATTGATTTGTTTCTTTTCTGGGGAGGAAACTATTCTATAGTGAACCCCTGATGATGGCATACTCTGGGAGTAGCCCTGCAACTAGGAATGAGACAGGAAGGGCACAAAACTTTCAACTGCAACAGCAAATATAGTGAGGATAATGTGGTTCATGATGCCAGTTTTGCTTTATATGGATGATGGAAAGAGATGTCCTCTATAAGACATTAGGTCTAGTGTTTGTGGTATGTGGTGCAGCATTTTGTTGATACTAAAGTTATCTATTTTTGTGCCAGTTACACTTCATTTTGTCAAAAACTAAGTGACAATTATTTTAGCTAAATATATATCCCTCTGAAATTCTGAATAAAAATTATTGAAAAATGCTTCAAAAGTTATGGGAAAATTTACAGATACCGTGTTTCCCCGATAATAAGACACTGTCTTATTATTTTTTTTGGACAGAAAAACACCAGAGGGCTTATTTTCAGGGGAGGGCTTATTTTAATGAACATTGACAGCAATTTTAATAAACAGGTAAATGTGAACAAAAAAATGTACCTTTATTCAATAAGCAAATCACTGGGGAAGAACAGGATGACGCGCTCACTGCTGCAGCTCTGATTGGATGCAGCTTGGAGCGTGGCATGCGTTTCACGGGGTGGGGGAGAGACGGTACCGTAATGTAGCGTGTAGCGCAGGGGATCACCTTCACTACAGTAGCAATCTCAATAGGGCTTATTTTCGGGGGAGGGCTTATTTTAGAGGAATCTTACACAGTAAGGGGAGGGCTTATTTTCGGGATAGGTCTTATCGGGGAAACACGATATTAAAAAAGATACTTTAAAAGATCACAGTATATATTGAAAATATGAGATGGATTTATAAATGTTGTATATATATGCTAAATATATATGTTTGATTGTATGTCAAATTTGTTTAAAAACTTCACATTAGGGGTGGCTAGATGGCACAGTGAATAGATCACCGGCCCTGGAGTCAGGAGAACCTGAATTCAGATCCGGCCTCAGACACTTAACACAAAAGCTAGCCATGTGATGTTGGGCAAGTCACTAAACCCCAATTGCCCTCCAAAAAAAATAGCAAAAAATAAAATAAAATACAAACTTCACATTATCTAATAGGGCAAGTGTGTCAGCAAGCACCCCATCATCCCCAGGGTGGCTGCTCACACAGGTTCTTGGATCTGCTTTGATAAAGGAAAGCAACTCAAAATGGGTTAACAAGCTTACTTTAATCAGTCAAACATGTATTGTTTACCTTGTTCAGGGGAAAAAGGTCAGCACACTGAACTTCAAAGTATACAGGCAGAATTATCAAGAAGAAACAGATCAAGTAAACAGCTTTCCAAACTGTCCAGCCATTATATCCATACCAAATCAACATCTGGGTTTCAACATCTGGGTTTTTCAAAGCCAGGGGCCTCTGGACAACGGCTTCCCAGGATCCAGATCAAATCACAGAACACTTCTCAAAGTGAGCCCCAAAACAAAGCTACACATCAGGGCTTATATATAGCCTTCTCCTGGCTCAGAGAATGTAACAACCTTATTGACTCACTGGCCAATCAAGAAGTATCTACTGAAAAACAAGCCTCCCACCCCAGGCTCCAGGTGCAGTTTAGCCTAGGGGCAGGGAAGATCTTCAAATTTACATTCCCATTACAGCAAGTCAACTCACTTTTTTTCAGTAAGTTTATTAAAATGGAAGCTTTTAAAAAAGCATATAAGATAGGAAAACATATATGAAAACATACTGTACTATAACAGGGTAGCTAGATGTGAGCCTGGGCATGTCATTTAATTCTGTTTGCCTCAGTTTTCTTATCTGTAAAATGAGCTGGAGAAGAAAATGACAGACCATTCCAGCCAGGAAAACTACAAATAAGGTCATGAAGAGTTGAACAGAACTGAACAACTGTATACAAATCTTACTTTAAGTATACAAAATATGAGGTTGTGATTTCCCATGAAATGTTAATCAAAGAGACTTACAGCTCTGTCCTTTAGAGTTCTTCTGTGGCAGAGATTCTTAATTTGAGGTTTGTAAATTTAAAACAAACTATTTCAATATCCTTGGTTTTCTTTGTAATCCTACATTTTATTTTACCTATTTAAAACATCATTCTGAGGAGTCCATAGTTTCACTGGCTTATGAAAGGGGAATGTGATCTGCCATCCTAGGGTATCCCCTTCTTTTACATATGGAAAAATGGTATCCAAAGAAGTTGTCACTTGCCCATAATGCCCATACTGTGCTAAAATCATTCAGATCTGAGTCTTAAGTCTAGCGCAGTGCTCTTTGGACACCATCATGTTGCCTTATTTGTCACAAATGTGTAGTGAAGTGGATGGGTTTTCTCTGTATATTTTTTCAAAAGATGTTTTTTTTTTTTAATTCTAAATTTAGCAAATAAGATAGGCATATCTATATGCATAGTAGAACAGAGAAAAGAACATTGCACATGAAACTGTGGATCTCTGTCTTGCGTGGGTTTGCTTTCCTTTTGAAATATATCACAGATGTATCATGAACCTTTCAAGGCTACTCTGCTTGTCTGTGATTCTGTCTTTGCTCTTCTGGCTTTTTTTCCTTCTTTTGTTCTTTTCTTTTTTCACTTTCGTTCTTCTCCATGAAATGTATATCATTTTTATGGATGGGAAGAATGAGATATGCTCAAGGGTTAGGAGGCAGGTGAGGTATCGTGGAAAGAACATTTTAGGTTTGGAGCCAAAAGACTTGCATGAAATTCCAGGTCCATGGCTTACTAGCTTTGTGACTTTGACCTTAGTCTTTCTCACTAAGGTCTTTTCCAGGCCTCAGTTTGCCTGAGGAAACACCCATTGGACTTCAGTGACTCCCAAGCAGAGTGAGCCTGATGCCTTTGTGTAGTTCTGCCTCACTTAACTTCAATTCACTTGCAAATCAAAAAGTCATCCTCATGATGTCACTGATCCTCTTCAAGAATGAAGGATGAACAGCACAGCATAGTTTTGTGACTTTGAGCAAGTGTATTTCTGAGTCTTAGTTTCTTTTTCAGTAAAATGGGGATCATGAAACCTAAGCAGGCTACCGTGTCCCTGTTATGAGGAACATAAGAGAGGATATTTAAAAAACACTTTGTAAAGTGCTTCATTTATGCTAGCTATTACTATCAATAACAACAAAACTACTGAAGTTTATATAGTTCAGGGATTCATGGGCTGTCAAGGGTTCTGCAGATAGTTTTCATGGGCCCGTGAACTTGGATGAGGAAAAATCATATCTTTTTTTATAAAGAATTTCTAACTGAATTTTAGCGTTTCCCTTAATTATTTTAAAAATATTATTGTGAGAAGGGATCCACAGATTTCGTCAGATTGCCAAAGGGTCCACAACACTAAAAAAGGTTGTAACCTCCCAGAATAGAGAAACATGAGTGGTTTCAGGAGATCATGTTGAGGGTTCTGGATTCAGGTTCTGTGTTAAATGAAAGAATATCATGGGGATTTCGCTTCCTGAGAACTTTTTTTTTTTTGAGATTGATAATATGTCGAAGTATAGTGGCATTGTTTTGGCTTTCATTTTCTGTATTTTACTCTAATGAGATTTAAATTCAGTTGTCAAAAGAGAATAGTGGTAAGCCACTGTACTTGGTATTGCCAGAAAGACTGTCCTAACCAAGACACTGCAGTTGGGGTATGGACAGCTAGTGTCTGCCTATACCTCTCTTCCCCCTTGATCTCATTCATTTTCTAAAATAATTGTCTTCTGTCAATTGATGCAGCTGTCTTACCAACAACTATGGGACTGCACTGAGGGTTACTCACAAGTGCACACAAAGCCTAGTATCCCTTGAAATATATCAATATATTGATATTCAATATATCATCAATAACAATATAGCATCAATAACAACGGCAATAGCTAATATTTCAGGAAAGTTATTGGAAGTTGCTTTTTTAAACTGTTAGAGATAACATTTTGGCAAACAGTGAGGAACTTTCAGGTATATAAAAAGAACTATTGGCTACTCAGACCTCTGGAATTTCTAGATTCTCCATTCTTTGTCTTAATATGTAACCTTGAACATGTTAATTAACTCTTCTCTGGTTGGGTAATTGAAAACATTGTTTTAATGTGAACAATGTATCTCTTTAGGTGCCTAAGAATCTGTTTTCCATTAAACTGATCTGATGTCTCTAACAAAAATTCCTTTCTCTGATTAAGTCTGATAAAAACATTGGATATAATGCTCTTTGTCTATGGTCAGAGATAAGTCTATTTTTATTTCTCCTTCATTTTTTTTAATAAAAAAATTAGGTGAGAATATAGTTACCTCCATGTTCTTTCATGAATTTTATGTCATTTTCTGATGTGGTCTATCTTGGCACTGTTACAATTCTTTAGTTGTTTTTATTAAATAAATATTTCAACTTTAGTGAAAACTTTTTTGGCAGTTTACTTATATTGTGAACTCATGACTAGGCATTAAAAGGTCACCTTCATTATGTGGAATAGTTGTGCTGTTATTTGAGAAATAAAATGTCATGTGATGAACTTTTTCTGTGTACCTATCATATGCTGGCTTGCCCATTTTCACATGTACATTTCTTACATAAAATATTCTTCAATTTCATTCCTTTCTTGGTTCCTGGCTAGGTCCTAAATTAGTGTTGCTATTTCCAGGGCATTAGAAGAATACTCTTAGCTATGTATACACTTGCCATTTCATTCTAGTCTCCTCTGAAGTCTGGAAACATTGTTTGCTTTATTTTGGGTGTCAGTAAAGATCAAAGCCTTCCAAAGGAACATTTACATGTGAATTTGTAGAATGATTAATTAGGAATGGGCATTATTTTTTTTTTCTTTTAAGGTTTTGAAATGCCTTTCATTAATTAAATAGTCCTTTAAGATAACCCATCTGTACCTAAAAAACAAACAATTATCCATCCTTCCCCAGCCCGCCTTAAGTGGCTTCTGATAATCCAGATTTTGCTCCTAGGAAATAAAGTTTTAGTGTATTGTCCATTCTCGTCATCTCTTCCTGCTTAACTTGGTAATGTGATTATCAAGGCAGGCTCACCTTCTCTGGGTGATATACTTTTTTCTCAAGGTTCTTTTCTGTTTTAGGTAATAAATATTTGATCTTTCCTTCTTTATTCTTCTTAATCTGACATACCTCATTTCACACAGTACCTCTATTTGATACTCTTATCTTTGTCAGATTTCTGTGTAGCCCATATATATTCAGAATCCTTATACTAACTTCAGTGCCCACTGATGTGTTGGCCTCGCACAACTTCACAGGCTGTGAAGGACAGGTAAAATTCTCTAGCTCAGGTGCTAGTTCCCTGCTTTGCAAGATTATCAATGGAGAAACATTTAGTCAGCAACTTTTCCCACTGGTAACCCCTTTTCTTGTTTCAGCAGCATTGTTTATTTTTGTATGTGTGTTGTGTTTGTGTAACACACATACCGTGCAAAGCGCTCCTGCTTTGTGTTCAGAACCAAGGCTGTAGTGAAGTTTCATGATGCAGTATGGGTAAGACCTACCAGAAACACCTTGGATTCATTCCTTGTTTGATTTTTAATCAATTTTTGGTCGTTGTGCATTCAGAAACCTTTTACTGTTGCCATGGGGTTGTGACCCACAGTTTAAGAAGGACTGACTTCAGTAGCTTTTAGAATACAGTATTTCCTAAGGTGGTATAGTAAGTGGAGTTGGTACAAAACAAACCACCTCCCCACCCCCCCAAAAGTTACTCTCACAATTACACAGAGTTTAGGGTGAAGTGACCTCAAACTTAAACAATACATGTGGCAAAAAGATAACTCACAGCTCCTGGTTAATGGAGATCCCTTTTTACCACTTGTGGGGTGCACAAGAAATTCCCCTTACACACAGTGAATCTGTATTTATCTATCCTTGGCTCCTAATAAAGATTTTGACATCAGTGGATCCAGGAATAAGGCTAGGTGGAAGATAGTTTGTCTGGCAGCCTCTGGAGCATTCAAATATTCCAAGTTTGTCCTCCAGACAAAGGTATGTGTGATGGCAGGGAGTGAGGATGGGGGTAGTGGGGAAGAAAATCTGGCTAAAGTCAAAGTTGAAGTCTCTTTTCTCCTGCCCCTCCCCCTCTTTCTCCTAAGTGGCTCCTTCTCAGGGAGGTTCAGTTAAAATGTCATTCTCCAAAATTTTAGATTGGATTAGACGATCACTTAAATGAATGAAAGTTCCCTTTCATTCTAAAAATCTAAAATGGTGTTTTCTAAATCTCACTATATTTACAGTATTGATTTTAAGACTTTCTTCCTGTAAGACATGTATAAACCTAGAAAACAGTGGCATAGTCCCAAAACTTTTCTTTTTTCACATTTAGAATATATAGCTGCAATTACAGCTGTAGGTTTTACTTCTGAAGGAATCTCAGGTAAGATTAGGTTAGTAGACAAAGACTCATTTTCTTGCTAGATCCCCACTTTGATGTAATTCAGAGGCTTTTTAGTAAGGCTCTTCAGGGGCCTTCTTTTCAAGAGCTGAGAGTCTCTATCTGTATTTTTATAAAGGCTTAGCCTAATACATTGGCCCACACTGTAGCTTAGTAATTACCCTGAAGGCATGAACACCTTGTGCTATAAAATAGAAAGGTTAGTTTATAGAATAGAAAAGTTAGTTAGAAAGGGAAGTCTAAATCGTGTTTCAGTTGTGATGAACAAAAGTGCTGTTGAATTTGTTTATTTTGGAAACCAAATTGGAGAGGATGGAAGAGATTGTGAGGTAATATGAAGACATATTTGTAGCTTTGGTTCCTGACCTGTTCTCTTTTTAAGTGCTGTTTTTAATAACTTAGTCAACAAGCATTTATTAAGAACCCACTAGGTGCCTGGCCACTGTGGGGAAACAAAAAGAAAAAAAAAGCCAAGTATTAGTAACAGCAAGAAGCATGGTCCTTACCCTTGAGGAACTTACATCACAGTAGGGAAGACAAAGTGTGAATAATTTTATACACACATACAAATATACACACAATCTACATATGATGTAAATATGTAAATAAAAGATAGTCTCAAAGGGAAAACATCACTGGGTGGGAAGTCGAGGGAGGGGAGGAAGACTCAAGAAGATGGTATTGGGCTAATTCTTCAGGACACCCAGGAATACAGGAGGCCGAGGTGAAGAGAAAAACATTCCAGGAGATGGCAGGGAGTGAATGATGAAAAGGCACAGAGTCAGGAGACACAGTGTCATGTGTGAGGATCAGCAAGAAGACTTAGTGTCATTAGATCATAGAGTACATGGGTAATGTGTCAGAAGTTTGGCAAGGTAGAAAACGATCAAGTTGTAAAGGGATTTAAAACCCACACAGAAGATTTTATTTTTGATTCTGGAAGTGATAGTCCATGGAATTTAGTGAGCAGTGAAATAACACGGTCAAACCTATGCTTTCGGAAAAATCACTTTGGTGACTGGATGACTTGGGGTGGAGAGAGACTGGAAGCAAGGAAACCAGTCAGTAGGTTATTGCAATAGTCCAGGTGTGAGGTGATGAAGGCCTGAATCAGGTTACAGCTGTTCAAGAGGAAAGAAGGGGAATTAGTGTATAATGAAAGATATTGTGAAATTAGAGAGAAGGGGAATTAATGTATATGAAAGATATTGTGAGTCTAGGAACAAGGCTTTGATAACAAATTAGATATGGGGGGGGTGATTAGGATGATGTGGAAGGTACAAACCTTGGTGACATGAAGATGGTGTTGCCCTCGATAGTGACAGAAAGTTGGGCAAATAGGAGGATTTAAGAGGAAAGATAATGAAATCTGTTGAGTTTGAGATGTCTAAAGTATATCCAAGATGTCCAACAGACAGTTGGTGGGATTAGGTTGGAGTTTGGGAGGGAGATGAGGGCTATATATGGGAGTCACCTTCATAGAGATAACTGAACTCATTGGAGTGAACAAGATCGCTAAGTGAGACAGTATAGAGAAGGACTTCTTAGGATGGAGTCCAAGACCTTTAAGGAGTCCATGAATAGATTTCAGGAGGTACATGAATTCATATAAATATTTTAATAGCTGCTTTTGAATTTGTTTCCCTTATAATCCTATGTATTTTATGCATTTAAAAACATTATTCTGAGAAGAGGGCCATGACTTTACCAGACTGCCACAGGGTTCATGATGGAAAAAGGTTAGGAACTCTCAGCTTACAGGAAGAAGAGGACAGAAGACAGACTTTTGGGGGAGACCCTTATTTAGTGGGCATAATGTAGCCTGAGATCTATTGAAGGAGGTTGAGAAGAGGTGGTCATACAGGGAGAACCAGGATTGAATAATGATACAAAATAGTATTCAGGAGAAGAGGGTGATAAGACAATGCAGAAAACTATAGAAAAATCAAGAAGAATAAGGATCGAGAAAAGGCCATTAGATTTGGTTGTCAGGAGAATATTGGCACCTTTGGATAAAAAGTTCCTGTTGAATAATGAAGTCAGAAGATATATTTTAAAGGGTTTAGAATTTAGTGAAAAGAAAGGTAGTCACCTAGTGAATACAGTTTTCTCAAGAAGTATTGCCCAAAAATGGAAGGAGAGATTGCTGGGGAATCACTCAACCTTAGAGCCCAGGGAGAATGTCATCTACAAGCTAGTTTCTTGTAGTAGGGATAGGGATGGGGTTGATAATTTGAGAAGAGAAAAGCCTGAGGAAAGTAAGATGGGTGGAGGAAGAGAAAAATAAGCATGCTTCCTGTTATCAGATTCAGCGTCCTAGAATGCAGTTTTACTTTTTATAACTTTTTATTTAAGCCTGCATAGAGTACATAGCCAATCATCAGCATTTTGAGATAATTTGTTATGAACTATGCCATTGGCTGGGTTTATTACTGGACTAAAATTGTTGTTCAAGGACAGAATAGAAGAGGAAATGACCAATTATTTTTTCCCAATGGTTACAGAAATCCACTTCATCTAAAAAAGCAAGGTCAAATTAACCATTTAGATAAAGCTTCTGATGTCTCTTATCTCAGGACAATAGTGGATGAGACTGTTTTCTTTTCTGTGTTCTTACCTATTTTTGTTATATTTTATTTCTCCTTCAAGATATAGGAAAAGACTGAATATGATGAGTAAGACAGTGGGGATGATCGAATATTCCAGTGGAAAAGCTTAGATGGAATGGAATTACTTTAGTATGTAGAAGAGTGTCCTGGCAAGGAGAAGGGCTACCTCTTCATGTGAGACAGCAGTGAAAGAGGAGATAATAGGAGAAAATTTTGAGTGCTGTGAAATACCATGGGAGGTTTGAGGAGGAAGAGAAAGGTTTGACATTGGAATACTCTGTGATAAACTACACATGTGAGTTATTATTATTATTATTGTGAGATAGTGGATTGATTAGGAAGGTTCAAAAGGATTGTGGCTATAATGAAGATTCGTTGAGATTACGCAATAAAAATTTGTGATTTTCCTCAGCTCTGTTCAGCAGAATAATAGGATCAGTGGAAACAGATGGCGGGAAAAACTCAAAGCTTGGGTTTAGCAAAAATCGAAATTTGGAAAGTTCCATTGAATACCCATGACTCTTCAATTAAAAATTGGGTTGAATTTTAGGAAGGCTACTAAAAAAATAGGGAATAAATATCTTTACTTTTCTAAATGCCATATTATAATTGGACTAGAAAACTGTGGTTTAGAAATTAAACCAAATTCCCTACCCAATACATATTCACCTTTAACTCTGGATTTATAAACTAACAGGAACATAAATTAGGGAAATATTCCTATCTTCAATCTATACCTATATCACAAATGACTAAGTGAGGATTCACCATTTTAAATTTGTAATCAGCCATGTTATTGTACCAAGTCAAGCAAAAAACAATAGCTAGGTTTCCTTTTTGAATATGGTGGCTGGATCAGGTAGGAGGAAGGATAAGCAAGAAGGCAGAAAAATGTGCCTTTATAGGTGTTATTGTGGGCCCTAATATTCATGCTGAATCTTTCTAAACTGTTATCATTAATTTTAATTTTAAAATTGCATTAGTGCTCTGAAAGGTAAAAGGAAACATCTTCCAAATATGCCACACAGTGCTTACTTAACTACTTATTTAGGAATAACCAGCTGACATTTATGATGTATGTCACATATATTTACCTTCTCCAATATTGAGTAAGCTGAGGAAGCTATACTTGTGTGTGGACATACATATCATATATCATGTATAATATATAACATATTATATATACTATATATGTATATGTACCTACATACACATATTTACACTTATGTTGAATGAGAAATCCTAAAGGGAAATATTAACTTCAGAAGTATACACTCCGATTATGTGCATTACATGGCACATTAAGTCATGGGTAGCAATACCAAGGCATAATCAGATAGTCAATTTCTGTGCTTTAAGAGCTTACACACATATGTATGAAACTGCCTAGATATATACATTCTTACTATCTTATCTAATGGAATTAAAGGAACTTTTTGGACAGCATAGATGGATTGCTGAAGGCTTCTTAAATATTTTGCATGAATTATTTTTGACCTACACATGAACAAACACACAATTGAGATAATGGAAATTCACATGAAATTATCAAAGTCTTTTTTCTCCCATTTTGATTTGATATATGCAAGTGGTAATTATGATGATAAAGACTACTAATACACACATATTCCATATCAGTAGTATTACTAGTTATACTCTATGTGGCATAAAGATTTCTATTATTTTAACTTCTAGAATTGTGTCTGTACTTTTAATTGAATATTTTCTCTACCTTCTTGCTGAATATGGCAGATTGATTAATATGGGGGGAAAAAAACTTTCCACTATGATTTAGCTTGAAAAACTTATTTTGATAGAATTGTTCATTGATTTATAATATCATTATAACTTAATGACTCTACTAGTCCTCAATTGCTTTTATCTAAAAGAAAAGATTTGATAATACTATTCTGCTAACAATTGTGACCCAATGTAATATCTATAACATGTCAAAATGATGAAATGTATTGTAATTGAATTTTATATGGTAAAGGTACATTTAGGCACAAAAATGTAGACTAGGAATTTAGGTAATGTATTGTTTCATTTTTTTTTTTTTTGGTCTGCCACTCATCTTAATGATACCCTTGGGCCTGCTCTCAAAAGAATCTGAATATAGTGAATGTGGCATCGCATAGCTGTTAACGTATGTGTGTTTGTGTGTGTGTGTGTGTGTGTGTGTATGTGTAAAGTTGTTTGGAAATACAGCTTTCAACTAGTTTTATATAGTCAACTGCCAATTGAAAGATTTCCTATAATCTGTGGTAGCTGTAGTTGAATCATGTTGGTAGTATTAATTTTTGTTTTCCTTTACTTCATGAGTTGTTTTGGTGATAGATTTCTATTTCAGAAATATGACAGAGAAAACATAATGGATAATCCATGGGATGGTATGAGGTACTCCCTCTACCTAGTACAGATTACAGTTTATCTGTGATTTAAGAGAGAAATCCTAGGGATATTCCTGAGGGACACAGAGGTATATAAAGCTCCAAATGGTCACACCAATTAGGAAGTACCAGCGGTATGATTTGAACACAGATCTTCCTAACTTCAAGCCTGTCACACAATATACTACCCTGTGCTGTCTGCTGAAAACATTTTTATCATCATAATACATTCCTACTCTTTATGTAAGTTAGCATTTATAGAGCATTTTGCGTGTTATTTCTTTGGATCCTCACAAGCTGATGCTTCCTATCCACTTTGAGTACCTTACGCACATTGAATTATTTTTGCGTAAGTGGTGATGGCTTTGCATTGAGTTATTCCTAGTCTCTCACTTTCTCCCTTATAACAAATGGCAGTTATTTATAAAAATGGCTGATTTGTTGTACTTTGGGCATATGGAATATGGTTTTTAGCACACAGCTAATTGTTTACTGTGGCTAGCAAATCATCGATCTTGATCTCATTAGCACCAGATGCATAACATGTGCAATAATCTTTGAAAGTTTTATTGACTTTGTAATTGCTTTCTGCTGATTTTCACTGCTATCCAAGAGAATGTAAAGCTCATTGTTGCAGTTATATTAACGTGGCGTATAATTGTAAATGTGTATTTTTGTGTTGTGACCAACAACTCAATTCAGAAATGCTTATACATACAATTTCATTCATGCAATACAAGTTGCACTTGTGTAAATAGTGTTTAAAAGTTATTAAAGGACCCAAGTACTGAAATATCACAAAGGTTAGTAGTCATATTTGTTCACTTGGTTTTTTTCACCATTGGCATTGCTCCAATTTATAACCTTTTCTTCCTTCTGCTGTCCTCTTTATCGAGTTGCTGTCTACCTAACTAGAGCGTAACAACAAAGCATTTGCCTGTAGAGATGTCCTTGTTAATCCAGCGAATCGTCCTGTTCCAAATAGAAGTTGTGAGAAGTAAACACTTGTGGTAATATGGTCCTTGTGTGGTCACATATTGAGTGGTTTATATTTTGTGTGGTCTCATTTTGAGTGGGATAGCCTTGAAATTGAGTCACATTTTACAACCTATATTTCTTTATTGAAATAAAAAATGGGAAACACATTTAATGTATTCTTTATTAAATAAGACTAGAAAAATCTATTAAGGTGTCTGGGACAAAGGGAATTGTAATACATAGCCATTCAAAATGTATGCTTTCAAAGCTTAATGTTTAATCTTAAATAGCTTATGACCACATATTATTTTATTGTAAAAATGGATTTAATGGTTTAATGAAGAGAAAAACAGTCAAATATGAATGTATCTAATTCCTTCAGATTTATATCCATCTAAAGACCTCCTTAGATGACGCTAAATTATTCAATGTCAGTCACTCATTAGTGAATGGCAACTCCTACATTCGACTACATGGGAAAAATGATACTCTATTTGGTTTTCAAAAAGCAAATTACTACATAAGGTAGAGTTGTTTTTAGACTATATCTGAGAGAAAAACAGTATCTTATAATGTCAAAGATATTATAATTTTAAGTCATCTAATATCATGAGCCCTTACTGAAATATATTCAACTCTAAATATCTGTTCCCCAAAACAATACAAAATGAAAGTAATATTTCAACTTGAAATCACAAAATTTGTTATTTGTGGCAACATCTACCCATTTAATACATTTGGAGATCGATAGCTTCCTCACCAACCAGACAAATGCAACAAAGAACTGTTTATTTCATTTTGATGCAATTCATTTAACTAAAATGAATTATTTACTAATTTAAGGGCCCTCTGTCTTCTACAAACTCTTTTTAGCAATCATATAGATGCAAAGTCCCTGAGATAAACAATTGAAATAAACAAAAAGCAAAAATGTTCACATTATAGAACTGCAAACCATTTTGTGATAGTAGCTCTGGATCCCATTAATTAAAAGTTGGCTCTTCTGAGTTCATGTTAAGTTGTATATCATTTTTGGTAAACTACATAAATTAAGGTTGTCATGAATTTCAAAAGTTTTACTATGAATCTATAGAAATTATTGTTATAGCCTTATGAGAACTGCCAGTTTTTTTAATGAAAATTTAATCCTTTTGATTTCATTAATGTATTTGCATATATTTGTGTTGATGCCTATATTTACCTCAGTTTTTAGAATTATTTTCCTAACTTTTCATGTAGTCTGGTTATTGTAGTAAGAATTTTTTTTTCTTAATGGCAAGACATGTAAATGTAATGGGCAGGACAATTCCCAAGGGAAAGAAAACAATGCCAATTCAGTGGTTATCTTTCTTGAGTACTAAATTTTAATTTAAAGCATGTGGTCTTTGGTCTCAGCTTTGGTGGGGGTGAGGGTGGCATGAGGAAATCTGTTTGATGTGATGGGAAAAAGAAGCATATATAAAAAGTCCCCTTTTCCATTGCTAGATCACATTGCCATTAACTTTCATATGGGCATTAACTTTTCAGATAGAACACACGATTGTGCTTCCGAGAAGCTGTGAGGAAAGTTTCATTAACTTTGGATAGAGGCATATGTGAGTGTCTGAAATATGAGTTTGGCTCCTTTAGTTTTGGGGGGAGGGGGTGCAACACACTCAATTAATTTGCACACTTTAAATATGCCTGTCCTTAACCCCAGATGAAAACAATTATCAAGGAATTAAGTTTCAAGGGACAAGCTATTACTCTTCATTAAGGTAAATGGTATATTAATTTCATCTGTCACTTTACAAAGGAAAATCCAGTACAGTGTAGAGGAATAATAGTTAAATTTAAAAAAGAATAAATGAATCCAGTTCACTTCCTTGGTTCAAGCAAGAGAACTATGATCAGCCACTGCCTGACTTTTTTTCCTCCTTTCCTCTGTTTTCCTTTCACCTTGTGATAATGGTCACAATATTATAGATTTAGAGCTGGGAGGGAACTCAGAGGTCTAGTACAGCACCCTCACTTTATAGATTAGGAAATCAAGGGTCAAAGAATAAGAAGTGACTTGGTCAAGGTCACCTATAGGATGTAGCAGACTCAGAATTGGAACTCAAGTCCTCTGACCCCAAATCCAGAGCTATTTTCTTTGCATCGTGCTGCTGTTTTCTTCAAAGGCATTTTGTTTATTGTTCTGCAGAGAGACTGATCACTCAATCTAGAGGAACTGTTGGTTTTCCCTGAGAATTCTTTGACAATTTGAAAAGTTTTGTTTTCTGTTAGGGTTTCAGTACTGCAAGGTGACTGCCTCACCAATATCCATAAACTATATATTTTGGAAATTTTTGTGGTGGTTTTTCAGTTGTTTCTGACCTTTTGAGACCCCGTTTGGTGTTTTCTTGGCAAAGATACTGGAGAGGTTTGCCATATCCTTCTTCAGCCCATTTTGCAGATGAGGAAACTGAGGCAAGTGACTTGCTCAGGGTCACACAGATAGTAAGTGTCTGAGGTTGGATTTGATTTTATGCAAATAACTTTTCCTGATTCTAAACCCAGTGCTCTATCTATCCACTGTGATACCTAGTTGCTTATTTTGTAGAATTTTAATGTCCACAATGAACCAGAACTTCAAAAAAAAAAAATTCCTTCTTTTCCATAACTTTCTCTCTCATATGCTTGGGATTCACAAGACTGGAGTCTGATCCTTCAAGAGAATAATTTATGTAAGTGATGCCCTTCAGCTAGACTGAAACCACTTTATACTTTAAAACAATGACCTTGTTTCATCGTTAACACACTGCTCCTGTCTTAAAACAAATTACTTTAAAGCTTACAAAAAAAGACATTTTGCTCATAATACTCCTGTGGTATAGGTAACGAAGTAGTGTCATCCCTATTTTGCAGATAAGACACCTGACATTCAGGCAATGAATGGTCATCTAGGTGGTACAGTGGATAGAGGGCCTGGAGTCAGTGACCTCAGAACTCTTACTAACTGTGTGACCCTGGACAAGTTATTTAAACCTGTTTTCCTCAGTTTCTTAATTTGTAAAATGACCTGGAGAAGGAAATGGCAAACCACTTCAGTATCTTTGCCAAGAGAACCTGAAATGGGGTCATGAAGAGTCCAACACCACTGAACAACAGGAATTGAAAAAATCAGTCAAGGGTTAAATAAAGCACTTGTCCAAGGGCAGAAAACTAGGAAATATTAGTTCCAGGGCCCCAGATAACAGTTGATTTCTATGAGTGTTTTCTTGTTTACAAATAATATTAAATGTTATTTCATTTAATCCTCTCAACAAATCTTGTGAGATAGGTAACGTTTTTACCACCATTTTACAGGTGAAGCTGATGAGGCTGAAAGATTTTAACCTTTCCTGAAAGACACAGTGGGAAGTTATGGAGGCAGCCTTTAACCCAGGTCTTCTGACCTCATATCTAGAAGTTCTTGTAAAATATCATAGCAGACCCCCAAAGCACTGGATCAGAGCACTGTAGATTTAGAAATAAGAAAGACTGCAGACTAGAGGTCATCTGATCCATCCCCTTATTTCACAGATGAGGAAATAGACTTAGTGAGTTTAAGCAACTTTCTCAAGGCCCCGCAGGCAGAAAGTGATAGAGTCAGATTTCTTATCCAGAATCCCTCTCACTTAAAATCTGGTATACTTTCCAGATAGCTGCATTGCTTCACAATAGATTGACTCTTGGAGCCCCAGGTCCAAGTCCTAATTTGTCACCTTGGGCAAGTCACTTCTTTTGTCTAAGCCTCACTTTTTCTATCCATAAAATGAAGAGGTTCAACTTTTTACATGGTCTTTTAAGTTCCTTTCTAGCTCTGTAGTGCTGGAATCATATTCTATGTAGCAGTCCTTACTTTATATTCCTTTATTTTTTCCCCTTGTGTGTGCCAAGGAAATGGTAAATTCAAGGTCATAAAAGGTCTTCTGTTTCTTTTGTCTCCCCCTACTGAGTGGTGAATAAGTTTAGCATTTATCAATTGCCCCTGACTTACTGACAAGATCTGTGCATCTTCTATTTTAGGATATTTTTATGTTTACCTTGCATTGTATACAGTCTGGATCAGTGGAGCGACCTAATCTAGAATGGACACAGTCTAGCCTTTCTCTATCAGGACATTCTAGCTTTCTTCCTGACCAATCTGCCTTAGATGATATTCAAGGATTTCATTTTTTACATGACAAGGCCACACCAAATTTCGTTCGGTGGATAGAAACCGTGTCTAAAACCCATTATGATGGTGACAGTGATTTATGTGTCTCACACCCTGTAAAACTTTTGCTAATATAGATGTTCTCCATGCAATTATTTTTTCTATCAATAGGAAATAAGATCAAATATGCATCCTACTACTATGGGGTTGACTTTATCATGTATCACTTGTTGTCTATGCTTTAAGTCTGACTGTGAGAAATAAAACAGGACTCTATTGCTGCTATCTCTCCAATTCTGTTTTTCTCTTGGTAGGTTCATTATGCCTGTATCAAAAGCATCTTAAGCAGGACTATATTCTTGCTTTTTTCATTCTAGCAAAAAATGCAGAACTTAGCACATGAAAAAAGTGTATTTATGGTCCCTCTCACAACTCAATCTAATTGATTTGGTAGGGCCATCAATGAGGCAGGCAACACATTTACATTTTCCAGATATTTCTGTCAAGCAGCCAGCAGAAGGTAAATTGTTTTCTCCTGAGACGATGGTTTCTGGAACCTCCTCCTTTTCCTTTCTATCTTCCTTTTCCTCCCCCTTCTAAGTATGGTCACTGCATGAAGAAGCACAGATGCCCTCTGCCAAAACGTGATACTTAACCTGACCATCAAACAGGCCTCACAAAGAAAGGCTTTTCAGGTCTCCCAGTGAAACAACCACTGCATTTTATTATGGCGTGAAATTAGAAGTGAAAGGCTCCGTGGTGCTCGCTATTTAGTAATGCGGAATATGTCGTTTCTGATGGGGATGCTGGTATTGGGAGGGAAGTGGGAAGCCGGAGAAGAGAAACAAAGTCGCACTGCAGACAAAGAAGGCTTTTTTCCCCCCATCTCTGATTGTTAGGTGGTCCATAAAACTCCGGCACTATAGTGGACGCAAGGCAAAAGACCATTTTGTTGTCACTGCCTCATTCAGACTTGGATGTGTGAGTTTTCAGAAGGATGGGTAGGGAGAATCATCCGTTATCTAGGGAGTTTTCTAGTTTTCCTCTTTTATAAACTGGTTGCTGAGAGCAACAGAAGACTTGAGATCTCAGGCGATTTTATTGGACTGAGGAGCATTCCGAATATTTACTGTGAAAATGGAGCCAAAGGCAAAACAGTTAAGTAAGAGAATAAATGGGAAGTGTCAATTTTTTTCTTTTATTTTTTCTTGCTATTAAAAACCCAAACTTTTCTTATGACATTTTTACAATATTGTTAAAGGTCACCCAAATGCATAAAGAGCAAATTGATAACATATCTCTAATATATATGTATATATACATATACACATCTATAGGTAGATAAAAATATTTGATATTTTCTTCTATATGAACAAATAGAAGAAAAAGTCTTAAAGTAGAAAAATAAATGAAATGCTACTTAGAATTCATATTTTTAAAAACATTAACCAAAAAAAGACATGTTATTGAATCATGTTTTGGGGGAGCAACTATTTCAAAGTACCTTAGCAATGACTTGGTTGGACTTTTCTGATCTATCGTTTTTGGCAGATCAGTGGGGAAGCATATATTTGCAGCAACTATTCCCTGAGGCAAACTGGCTGTGTTGGAAGAAGGTTCTTTATAATTTGATTAGAAGACAGGAATAAGGGGTACATTTGAGCTTTCCTGACTTTCAGTGGTGAGACCATTTTGGCGATTATGCTATTAAATATGGAGACATTTAATTGGATAAAGATATTGACTCAGATTCGTGTTATTGTAGATCTTGTCTATAATTTCCCTTCTAGAATTTGGGGAATTTTGTTTTGGTTTCTTAATTTGGAGCACAAAAGATTATACATACATGCATGCATTCATATATACACATGTGTATATACACAGATACACACATATATGTATGCATTTAAAACCAATTTAAAACCAAAAAGCAATTTCTTAAACTAAGACTCTTTAACATCCCAGCTTGTTTGTTTTCAACCCAGTAATCAACCCGTAGGCATTTTATAAGTGCACACTATATGCCAGTTACTGTCCTACGAATTAAGGAACATGAAAAAAATTAAGCCATATCATGCTTCTGTATTAGTTTTCATATATTATTAGGATGTCATGTTCATTCTTCAAAGGTTGAAGAAGAAATGACTTCCATTTTTCAATAGTATGATATCTTCTATGAAATCAGTGACTAGTATTTTAGTTGTAAATTAATATATTTTCTGGGTAGACTTAAGAGAACAATGGGCTAGATAGTTGTGAAGTCAATTTGTTTTCATGAAACTTTTCAGTTTAGTCATTTTTTCAATCATGTCTAACTCTTTGTGACTCCATTTGGGATTTTTGTGGCAAAGATACTAGAATGGTTTGCCATTTTCTTCTCCAACTCATTTTCCAGATGAAGAAACTGAGGCAATTAGGGTTAAGTGACTTGCCCAGGGTCACACAGCTAGTAGATATCCGAGGCCAGAGTTGAACTTGGGAATATGAGTCTTCCTGCCTCCAGGCCTGGCACTGTATACACACTGTGCCACCTAGCTGTCCAGTTCATGAAACTTACATCTTGGTTTTTCAGACTGAATAAGATCAAATACAAATATCAAAGAATCAAGAGTGTTAGAGTGGGGAGGTACTTCAGAGATCCCAAGTCCTACTGAATTTTTTTTTTGGAGGGGAGAAGAAAAGGCAATTGAGGTTAAGTGACTTGCCCAAGGTCACACAGCTAGTAACTGGGTCAAGTGTCTGAGGACAGATTTGAACTCAGGTCCTAGTGACTCCAGGGTCTGTGCTCTATTCACTGTGCCACCTAGTTGCCCCCTGCATTTATTTTTATGGATAAGGAAGCTGAGACCAAGAGAAGTGAGGTTTTTTATGTTTAACAATGCAGCTAGTTAGGGGCGATACATAGTATAACCCAGTATTCCTTCTCCCTCTCTCTGTTGTCTCTCTCTGTTATGACTCAGCATTATGATTGTGTGGAACTTCAGGGGCTTGGAAACAATGTTTGCATAGATTAGAAAAATAGGAGCTTATCATAGCTTCAGAGGTCTGTTTACCTGAATGTCAACATTTAGCAATTGTAGAATTAGTGGGATGCTGGACCAGAATTGTGCAAAGTAAATTTGTGCAAATGGCCAGGGTTTAGGGTACTGTCCAAGGAAGGAAGTAGGTTTTAATAGGCATGAGCCTATTGGTGAATGGCTGAACACGTTCTGGTATACAGTTGGAATGGAATACTACTGTGCTATGAAAAATAATGAGCTCGGTGATCTAAGAAGGGCATGGAAATACTTGCATGAAATGATTAAAAGTGAAGTGAGCAGAACGAAGAGAACAGTGTGTACAGTAACAGCAATATTGTTTTAAGAATGACTTTGAGAAACTAAGTCATTTTGATTATTGTAAATACACAAATTAAAAATAAATACTTATGAAGAAAGATGCTACCTGCATCCAGAGAAAGAAAGAACTGATAAATAGAAGTATGTATAGAATAATTGTGTGTCACACACAATTATTTTATACATACTTCTATTTTCTAATGGTAGTCATCTCTAGGGCAGGGGAAAGTGGAGGGAGAGGAAAGAAAAAGAAATTTACATGATAGCTTTGTTGTATATTTGGAGGGAATAGCAAGTTGTAGATGGTAGATTTGCAGTTTCACGTGTAATCATCTTTTGTTTTAAATTGTACTGTGATAAGGAAATGCTTGCTTTGTTCCATGAATTGAAGCTAAAATAAGATTTAAAAAAATAGGCATGGGTATTAAAAAAAGTTCACCTTTCTGGGTCTTCATTTGCAGGTTATAGTGAGGTTGTTAAAAAATGAAAATTTAAAAGAACAGAGTTCATTGGACTTGGTAGTATTTGAAACATTGCATCTAATAGAAGTACTCTATGCTGGTCAATGAATGCTTATAGGGCATGTTGGGCATACCTCCTCTCCTCAAGGCAGCCTTTTCTTGATTATTTGTTTGATAGGTGTTAATTGATGGGATTTATTTAAAAAGCAGAGAGATTTAGTTTATACAGTCATTCAACAAGCATTTGTTAAGCAGAGAAAAAAAGCAGTTCCTACTCTCAAGTTGCTTATGTTCTATAGGGACTTCTCAGAAAGGCTTTTCTGAGGATTTCAACCACTACTGTGAAGAGATATTAAGGTTTAAATTAAAACCCTTATATGGGAACTATGATAAAGGCTCTTTTCACTTGGGATAAACTGAGGTCCAGTTTTCTTTACTAATACTCTCATGGGTGCCATTGTACGTGACAACATGAGAACAAGTCATGAGTAAAAATCGTCAAAATTGTAGAAGTATTTATTCCATTCATATCCACATTGATGGGCAGTTTCTAACCTATCCAGGAGTATTACTAAAGACTCCTGTGGAAAATTATGTACTTCAGGAATCCCCATCTCCCAACTTCAGGTATTTTCTCTGGCTACCCCTCATTCCTGGAATGGTCTTTGCCACCTGGCTTCCTTCAGATCCTAGCTAAAATTCCACTTCCTTCATGAAGCCCTACTCACTCCCCATTTATGAAAGTGTCTTCTTTCTGTTGATTATTTCAAATTTATACTATATTTAATTTGTTTGTGCATAGTTACTTGCATATTGTCTCCTCATAACTGTGAGCTTCATGAGAGCAGAGACTATATTTTATTTTTCTTTGTATCCTCAGTGCTTATAACAGGACTTGGCTCACAGGTGGCACTACATAAATGCTTTCTGCCTGACTTTGTTTCCTTATTGAAAACAATTTTCTTTAGTCGATATTCTTAGAAGCATTATAGAATGTCTTGAAGAACTCTGTCTTCAATGTTGGGGTGGCAAAGACAATCAGGGTGTTTTCCAAATATGTGACCATAAAATGACTTAGTTGAGCGAGGGTTCCTACTTGTCAAATGTTGAAATAATCCTAAGTTAAAACAGAAGATCTAAAGTGGCATTCGCCATCTCTAGGCTTGGTTTGGAATGGCATGTGGTTTTCTAATTAATTTACCAATTGAATTCAGGCTCCTGATGAATGAGTTTTATAAAGAGGCAGAAGCTCCTGAATGTGCTGAAAATATAAGGTTGAGTACTATCTGTTTCATCCCACCCTTCTATCCACTTGTTTTTGTCCCTGTCATATTCTCCAGTTGTAGAATGAAGTTTATAAAGAGACAGAATGTGGTGATTATTGCTTAATTTCTGTCTTCTGTATGCATGTTGTCCTTTGCACACATTGAAGATGACACAAAGTTATTAACCGTTTACAATCTGCCAGACACTTTGCTATGGCAGATGCAATTAAAAAGAAAGGCAATCCCTACCTTCAAGAAACTTCCATTCAAATAAACAGGAAAAAGGCAAGACATCAGATGAAGCTGAAAGTTGGAGGAGAAAGTACCCTCAGTAGGGCATAATGGCAATTATGCTGAATTTTGTAGAATAGAGAACTATGGTTGATTTAGGACCTTCATCAAAATAGAGATTCTTGGAGGAAGTCACCAATGGGAGAAGGGGGCAAGGTAGAGTGCTGGATTTGGTGTCAGGGACACCTGACAGTTACTAGTTATGTGACCCTGAGCAAGCCTCTTAACTTCTATCAGCTCAATTTCCTTATCTGTAAATGGGGATAATGGTACCTAACCCTATAGGATTGTTGTGAGGATCAAATAAAATAATACACACACACACACACACACACACACACACATATATAAAGTGCTTTGTAAATCTTCAATCTACATGTTAGCTATAGTTTTTGTTATTCTTTGCATATGGAACATTACCTCTCATTTCTTGTCTTAATACTTATTAAGCCCAATCAGTGCTTAATCAATACTTATCTAGAATTTTCTTTATTGGTAACTTGATTCAGGACATGATAATCAATAAAGGAGTATAATGTTCCATCCTTTTCCTCCCAAAGAATCAAATCCCATGGATGATAAAGTGTCAAATAGATACATTTCTTCCTTAAGTTCTTTTGGTGGTGCTCCTATGGCATCTCTTCTATGTACTCCAACAATGTGCAGATTTCTTCCTATTTGACTTGTGTTCCAATCAGGAGTTTGACAGGGGCAGTCAAAGGCCATTGCATTTACAACATCTATTGTTGATCAAAACTTTCCTATTCTTGTTATTTATGATCTAGTTAGAAACAGCACAAAATAACATTCTTCTACATTTGGAGTTCTTCCAGAAGGATGATATTCAACAGTGTTGAATATTGGGAGTGAGGGAACTGAAAATCAAATTGTGATGTGAAATATTCTAACCCTTCATGTTGGGTTTGAGCTTTGGGCCCCTGCCTAGTTGAGTTCTATTCTGAACAGGGTTTCCCAACCATAACTAATATATGTTCTCCACATCAATGTTTTCCTTTCAGTTTTCTGAAATTTAGGAATGTTACTTCTAAATTACTAATTTTAAGCAGACCTACCACATAATCACCAATTGAATAGGTTTGGTCAGGGATTCACTAATGTTTTGGAAGGCTCCCTCATGTTGACAAAGCTGAGGGTGATTTTATTTGGCAAGGAGGAAACAGGAAACATGAAAACTCTCCTTACATTTTGTTGTTCTGTCCTTTCAAGAGAAAGCAGCGCTACTGGTGAAGTTTGACATGCCAGACAACCAAACCGCACAGATAGATATTAAGCTGTCAGTGTTAAAAGTTCCTTCAATCTAAAAAGGATTAGTGTTGAAAGTGTTGCTGATCTATCTTAATGCTGATCCCTGCTTCCTTTTGGTTTGTACTTGTGAGATACTGTGGTGATTTATCTCCTAGGCAAGAAAGATCTATATGTCTTCGAACTAGAAAATTGATAGTATGTGTTTGTAAGTCCTTTAAGAGCGGGCTGCCGCAAACATCCTCACATCAAATGTCATTCCAGAAACCAAGTTTTTAATAAGAAGTAAAATATAGAAACAACACTCATTTTCTAATTAGGATGAAAGGCAATAGTCAACAAATAATTCATTTCAACAAGAATTTACTCAATATTACCTTGTAAGACCCTTAGGATGCAAAGATAAAAAAAAAAAATGAAACACACTTTCCATGAGAAATAAGGCCCAGTTCCTTGAATGTGTTTCTTCTGTCCTATTTAAGTAAGACATAATTCTGAAGGGAACAAGCAGGAAATAAAAAGAGGTGCTTAGAGACTAGGCCAGAGGTAAGGTTTCTTATGCTCCTCACTATCAATAATTAAAACAGTTTCTGGTTACGCTTTCTTTTCTTCAGAGGAAAATGTTCATCTTAATTTTCATATATACTAATTTTTAAAAAAAAACACATGCAAATATGTATAAATGTACATATATTTATATGTATTTAGGGTGTTTGTTGCCCAAGTGAAAACAAGGATCATATATTGAATTGTTTAATTATCTGAACAAAACACTGCATTAGAAATCCCACCATTTAAAAAAATTCCTGCCAAATCTCAAAAAATATATATTTTTAACATCTCAAATTTTGCTTATGTCAGGAGATTCATTATTGGCCTTCCATCTAGGTATGACTGTATAAGATCCATGTAAGAAGGATTATATCTATTAATTACATTTTAATAATACAAATTTTGACGTGACTAATTAATTTCTGTAATTTGTGATGTAAAACATTTTTCTTCTCAGTATATCTCTTTATATAGCTACTGATAACAGTTGCAACAGATGTTAACAAATTAGCTCTTCCTCTCCCATCTACTTTCATTCTGCCCTTCCCCATTATCATATATACACTTCATCTATTATCTCTCCTTAGTCATCTTTCAAGGCCAAGTCCAAATACTCCTTTCTTCATTGGACCTTGATTAAGTTCTTATCTTATGTCACTTTGGTTGATCTTATGTACTTTTCATATAGATTTTACATATTTTATAGTCTATTGGATTTTAAACTCCTTCAGGAATAGGATTATGTCTTATTGATTTTATGTTCTATGGAATTGAATAAAATAGCAGTCAAAGACTAGATCACTCTACTTGAGCTTTCAATGTATGTCTTCATTGGTTTAGGTTTCTTTTATTAAATATTTTGAAGGCACCTCATAATATGCAAGGTACCATGCTAGGTGGGCACTGTGAATAGAAAGAGAGTTCCTGCCTTCAAAGTCTGGTGGGGCATAATATGCAACATTGCTAATAATCATAATGCAGACTGGAATATAAATAATGAATAGTACAGGTACAGAGAATATGCTATGATTCTGAAATTTACGGAGAGGTTACTTCCAGATGGGTATATCAAGCAAGGCTTAATGAAAGAAATAATAGCTAAACTATCCTTGAAGGAAAGTTTCTTCTCCCTCCCTCCTACTTCCCTTGACTTCCTCTTCCTCCTCCTTCTCCCCTCTTCCACATTCTCTTCTTCCTCTTTCTTTTCCTCCCCTCCTTCCTCTTTCCCCTTCTTCTTTTCTTTCTCTTCCTCTCCTCCTCATTCTCATTCTCTCATAATGCCTAATAAGATATTATAAATGTTTGGTGCTTAAAACTTCTTGTTACATAACCCAAAGAACATATGATTTATATGTGAAATTTGGACCCTTGTCCAGAGATTGAAACGGCTCAGTTAGTAATTAGTCTCAATGACATAGTTCTTAATATTACATAGTTCTTAAATTAGCATGTAACTATTTTCATACTTTAGGAACATACACATAAATGCCATTTGAAACTTCATGACTGTACTAAGGAATTAGAATGAAACAACATAAATTTTAAACATTTGGAAGCTGAGGATCTTTAGTCTTCAATAAAATATCATTTTATTAAGACTATATCCTTTACCCTTAAGACAGAGATGGTGCTAGTTTAGTCTCTGTGAGAGGAGCAACCAAAGTTTTAATTATATGGCATTTTAATTACATTAAAATTGATTAGATTCTGTTTCTTAATCATTAGATCTCTTTCTATACATGTTTTCCTTAAAACTTAAAGGAACTCAACATCTGGAGTCTCCTTTAGCGTGAAGAATAGCTCAAATAAAAGGTAGGTTGAAATCCTTGATAAAGCACTATAGTGAGGAAACAAGTATTTGCTATCCTTAGAACATTCAAGAGAAACTTGGTTTGTGATATGAAATGTTTTCAGCATTGCATTATTATACCAGGCTGGCATGCTAATCCTTTGTGGTTTTGGCCTGGATGATTGTTCAACTGTGCTTCTACTGGCTGGCAGCCAAAAAAAATGCATTATTTTGGCAAGACATGGTATACTTTTAGACATTGGGGATTGTAACAATTTCTATACCAATTTAGGACTGGAGGCAGTCCATGAATTATTTTAAAGATACAAGAGTGCACATATTTTAAGGAACTGATTTACAAAAAAATTCCTGCTTCCACATAAAAAACAGATCTCTGGTTTCTAAGACAAATTCTCTGTTATTAATGGCCTAGACAAGGGGAAAATAAAAACCCTCAAACCACATACAGACATACCCAGTTCTTCTGAAACTATAGTTGATGGCATTATTATATATTAGGGTTAAGTACTTCTGTGAAATAAAACAATGCTTTCATAGAACCAAAATACATACCTCATGTCTAGGAAATGTCTTAATAAAGAGAATATATAAGTTATCATTTTCATTGCTTTTGTTTATTAGACAGAAAAGATTATTAAGAAAGCCTGTATTTTATGATTAGCTCTCTGCCTTTGCCTATAATCTTTAATTTGCCTTCTCTCCTGTGATCCTGAAAAAAATCTAATGTATACCAACCCAAACCCAATACACATATATTCTCATAGCTTTAGACAGAGAGGTTGAGGGGAACTTAAAGGTGATTAAATCTCTCATTTTATATATGAGGAAAATTACCAGAGAGATCATGTGATTTGCCCAAGATTACACAGGCAATAATTGGCAGAAACAGGATTTGAACCCAATTTTTCAGAGTCCTAACCTTTTGCCCTTTCCATTGTAGAATGACTGCTTCTCAGCTATTCTACATTATTACATTTTGTGATAGTGAAGAAAACATTGAATTTTTTTCTCTCAGATGCAATATTCTCATGTAATAGCAAGCATCCTAGCATACCCAGGATGCCTGCTAGCAAAGGTTCTTTGATCTGCTTTTGTAAAGGAAAGCAACTCACAAGGGGTTAACAATCTTTTTTTTTTTTTTTGCCTTTTGGAGGGCAGTTGGGGTTAAGTAACTTGCCCAAGGTTACACAGGTAGTTTTTTTGTGTGGGTGTTACTGAGGCTGGAACCGGACTTGGGTCCTCCTGACTCCAGGGCTGGCGCTTTACTCACTGCACCACCTAGCTGCCCCATGGGGTTAACAATCTTAACTTTAATCAAACACACACACACCCACACACACACATACATATATCATTGACTTAGTTCAGGGGGAAAAGTTAGCACCTTGAACTTCAGAAAATACAAACAGAATTTACAAGCAGACAAAAAAAAATACGGACTGAGAAAATAACACAGTTCAACAGACCAACAAGATAGCTTTGTGACTATCACAAACCTATGTAGTTAGTTACCAGAGAGAGATGCACCACCATGCAGGGGGCTCAACGGTGTCCAGAGTCTCATCAAATCACACAACTCTTCCAATAAGTGAGACCCAAAGCAAAATTTCACCTCAGGGTATATATAGCCTTCTCCAGGGTCAGAGGGCATCACATCATTGTGACCCTTTGCCAGATTACAAAGTTACAAAAGTGTGGATCTTCCCCTAAACAAGCTTCTCTTGTTGGGCTCCAAGTGAAGCCCATTCATTCAAAGGCTGAGATCTTCAAACTCATACACACACACACACACACACACACACACACACACACACACTTATTGGACCTGGACTCAGGAAGACCTGAATTCAAATCCTCAGGCACTTACAAGTTACTTTATCTCTATCTGCCTCAGTTTCTTCATCTGTCAAGTTGGGACAATAATAGCTCCTTCTTCCCAGGGTTATTGTGAGGATAATATGAACTGGTATTTATAAAGTGCTTTGCAAAATTATGTAGTACAAAACGTTATAAATTCAATAATAATAATGATGATGATGCTATTTTTTACTATTGTCTCTCACATTAGAGCCTCTTAAACATAGGGATTTTTTCATCAATCGTATTTATATCCAGTGCCTAACATAGTACCTGGCATATATTAGATGTCTCATAAGCATTTGTTGATTGACTAATGCGACCATCCCTTGAATCTTTAATGCCTTATTACACCTCCCTTTTCATGGTCCTAGAAAAAGCTTTGTATAGACTTGCTGCCTCTACTTCACCTTCTACTGACATTATAATCTGGCTTCTTACTCCATCCCTTACCAGCAACTGCTTTCACCAATTTCTTTTGATGATTCTCATCCTACTGGACCTCTCCGTCATACTTGGCACTGTTGAGTATTGCCCCTAAATCTTACGTCTCTGGATTGCTGGGAAACTGTTCTGTTGGGACTTTCTTTCTACATGTCAGTCAATATTCTCTGATCTCCTTTTTAGAATCATTGCTTCTGTCCTGCATCCTATTCCAGGATGTATTTTAGGGTTCAACCTTAGACACTCTTCTCCTCCATCTCTGCATTTTCTCACAGGGAATTCATAATTTTCTTTGTATTTAGTTACAGTATCTATGCAGATGATTCTCAGACATACATAATCCAACCTTTTTCTCTTTTCAGAGCTGCAGTCCTGCATCTCTCATTGATGTCCAGACATCTATCTCCACTTGGGTGTTGCATGGTTATAGCAAATTCAAGGTGTTCAAAATAAAACTCATTATCCTTCCCCTTACACTCCACCTCCCATATTCCCTGTTTCTGTAGAGGGCATTGTGATTCCTTTAATCACCCTTCACTACCTAGGAATCATTCTCAATTCTTTTCTCTTACCCTTTGCCTCTAGTTTGTTGACACATTTTATCAATTCCACCTCTTCAGTGTCTGTCACATTTCCAGTAAAGTTAACAAGTATTTAAAGCATGCCTACTATTTACCAGGCACTACAGTAAGTGCTGGAGGTGTAAGGAAATGCAAAAACAATCCTTAATCTCTAGGAACATTGTCTTAAAGAAGATTGGGAAAGGCTTCTTGTAGGGATTAGAAGTTTAGATGAGATTTGAAGAGGTCAGAAGATGAGGATGAGGAAAAAGAGAATTCCAGTTCTGACTGGGAAAATTCCTGGAGTCAGGAGATAGAATATTATCTGATTTGGGGAATAATCAGATCAGTGTGACAGAAATGTAGAGTATTTGGAGGGGAGTAAGATGTAGGAAGATTGGAAATACAGGAAGGAGCAAGGTTATAAAGGACTTTAAAGGTCCCAAAGAGGATGGAGGTAATAGGTAGCTATTCAAGTTTATTTTTCGGGAGGAAGGGGAGTGATATAGTCCTGATATGGTCAGATCTGCATTTTAGAGCGATCAATTTGACATCTGAGTGAAGTAGAGGGTGGATTAAAGTGAGAGGAGACTTGAGGAAGAGAGATCAACCAAAAGGGTATTGCAGTGGTATGCATGTAAATGATGGAGGCCTTCATCAGTGTGGCTGCAGTCTCAGAAGAGCAAAGGGGGCATACGTGAGAGAGTTTGTGAATTGACAGGACGTGGCAACCAATTTGGGTATAGGAAATAAAGGAGAATGAGAAGCTGAGGATGACGCCTACTTTGTAAGCCTTGTCCGTGTCATGGGTTGTCTTGAATCTTCTCTTTACTCACATCACAGCTATCTTGGGCCAGGTTCTCATGATCTCTTGCCCTCACTATTATAAAAGCACTTATTTGGTATCCCTCCACCCAGGGTTAGAAACTTTCCCTTCTCTAATTCATCCTCTGTATAATTGCTATATTGATAGGTCTGACCAAGGAGGTCTGGACACAAATCTCACATTGGCATTACCTGTGTGATGTAGGAAAAATCACTTAATTTTCCTGCTGGGTCTCAGTTTTTCCTCCCTGTGAACTGAGGGTGATGGAACAGACAGCCTCTGACGTCACTTGTGGATCTAAATGTGAGTTGGTCTGATACAGAGCAAAATGTGGGATGTCTTTTTTTTTTTAGCATATTTTGTCTTTTTCAAATATCTGTCTAATCATTTCAACATTTATGATGTTACTACTAAGTAGTTACTATGCTCAATTTCCTGGGTACCCAGACTTCCCTGTTGTCACCTGCATATAGAGGCCTCAGTCAACTGGAACCTATTGTTATCAAATTTGTGGTATTTTCTCCCCACTTCTCAGATACCCAGATTCTCTAAAACAAATATACCTTTGTTCTGTTAATCTAGGTATTTTACATTTTTGTAAATATTTATCAGTTTCACTTATCAATTTTCTTGATGTGTAGTTCGGTAAAATATTTTCTAGTAACCACATAAATATTTTCTTATTTTATTATGAATTCTTTAAAAAAATTGATAATGGCAAAATATTCCTCTCCCTCCGTCCCTTCCTTCTCCTCCCCAATCCTCCACCATTTGCTCCCCATCTCCTCCTCCTTCTCTTCCTTCTCCTCCTCCTCCTTGTCTTCCTTCTCCTCCTCTTCGTTCTTCATCTTCTCATCTTCTCTCTCTCTCTCTCTCTCTCTCTCTCTCTCTCTCTCTCTCTCTCTCTCTCTCTCTCTCTCTCTCTCTCTCTCTCTCTCTCTCTCTCTCTCTCTCTCTCTCTCTCTCTCTCTCTCTCTCTCTCTCTCTCTCTCTCTCTCTCTCTCTCTCTCTCTCTCTCTCTC